>NC_048566.1:2172500-2245000 GCF_013265735.2 Oncorhynchus mykiss | reverse complement strand
TGGACCAATAACATATGCTAAATATGGACCAATAACATCTGCTAAATATGGACCAATAACATCTGCTAAATATGGACCAATAACATCTGCTAAATATGGACCAATAACATCTGCTAAATATGGACCAATAACATCTGCTAAATATGTGTATGTGACCAATAAAAATGTATTTGATTCAATTTTGAATTATAGGGTAAACTACTCTCTTTCTCGCTCTCTCAATTTAATTTAATTCAAAGGTCTTTATTGGGAAACATATGTTTGCATTGCAAAAGCAAGTGAAATAACGATATAAAATGAACAGTAAACACTTCACTCACAACAGTGTGAAAGGATCTCTCCTTCTCTCCCTCTGTCTCTCTCCCTCTGCCTCTCTCCCTCTGCCTCTCTCCTTCTGCCTCTCTCCCTCTGCCTCTCTCCCTCTGCCTCTCTCCTTCTGCCTCTCTCCTTCTGCCTCTCTCCCTCTGCCTCTCTCTCTCTGCCTCTCTCCCCTTGCCTCTCCCTCACAGCTCTCCTGCTCCTATCTCCCAGACAGACGGGCAGATAGGCAGGCAGGCACATTCAGTGTGTCTAGAGCACATAGAACAAAGCAGAAGAGAAAAGAGCTTAGCAAAAAAGAGAAGAACAGAGAAGAACAGAAGAGAACAGAGAATAACAGAAGAGAACAGAGAAGAACAGAAGAGAACAGAGAAGAACAGAAGAGAACTGAGAAGAACAGAGAAGAACAGAGAAGAACAGAGAAGAACAGAAGAGAACAGAAGAGAACAGAGAAGAACAGAGAATAACAGAAGAGAACAGAGAAGAACAGAGAAGAACAGAAGAGAACAGAGAAGAACAGAGAAGAACAGAAGAGAACAGAGAAGAACAGAGAAGAACAGAAGAGAACAGAGAAGAACAGAGAAGAACAGAGAAGAACAGAGAAGAACAGAAGAGAACAGAGAAGAACAGAGAAGAACAGAGAAGAACAGAGAAGAACAGAAGAGAACAGAGAAGAACAGAGAAGAACAGAAGAAAACAGAGAAGAACAGAGAAGAACAAAGATGAACAGAGAAGACCAGAGAAAAACAGAGAAGAACAGAAGAGAACAGAGAAGAACAGAGAGGAACAGAGAAGAACAGAAGAGAACAGAGAAGAACAGAAGAGAACAGAACAGAGCAGAACAGAACAGAACAGAGCAGAGCAGAGCAGAGCAGAACAGAACAGAGAAGAACAGAGAAGAACAGAGAAGAACAGAACAGAGCAGAACAGAACAGAACAGACTAGATCAGAGCAGAGCAGAACAGAACAGAACAGAGCAGAACAGAACAGAACAGAACAGACTAGATCAGAGCAGAGCAGAACAGAACAGAACAGAACAGAACAGAACAGAGTAGAACAGAGCAGAACAGAACAGAACAGAACAGAACAGAACAGAACAGACTAGATCAGAGCAGAACAGAACAGAACAGAACAGAACAGAGCAGAACAGAACAGAACAGAACAGACTAGATCAGAGCAGAACAGAACAGAACAGAACAGAACAGACTAGATCAGAGCAGAACATAACAGAGCAGAACAGAACAGAACAGAACAGAACAGACTAGATCAGAGCAGAACAGAACAGAACAGAACAGAACAGAACAGAACATAACAGACTAGATCAAAGCAGAACATAACAGAGCAGAACAGAACAGAACAGAACAGAACAGACTAGATCAGAGCAGAACATAACAGAGCAGAACAGAACAGAACAGAACAGAACAGACTAGATCAGAGCAGAACAGAACAGAATATAACAGATCAGATCAGAGCAGAACAGAACAGATCAGAACAGAACAGAGCAGAACATAACATAACAGAACAGAGCAGAACAGACCAGAGCAGAACAGAACAGAACAGAACAGAACAGACTAGATCAGAGCAGAGTAGAACAGAACAGAGCAGAACAGAACAGAACAGAACAGACTAGATCAGAGCAGAGCAGAACAGAACAGAACAGAACAGAACAGAACAGAGTAGAACAGAGCAGAACAGAACAGAACAGAACAGAACAGACTAGATCAGAGCAGAACAGAACAGAACAGAACAGAACAGAACAGAATAGAACAGATCAGAACAGAACAGAACAGATCAGAGCAGAACAGAACAGAACAGAACAGATCAGATCAGAGCAGAACAGAACAGAACAGATCAGAGCAGAACAGAACAGAACAGAACAGATCAGAGCAGAACAGAACAGAACAGAACAGAACAGATCAGATCAGAGCAGAACAGAACAGAACAGAACAGATCAGATCAGATCAGAGCAGAACAGAGCAGAACAGAACAGATCAGATCAGATCAGAGCAGAACAGAACAGATCAGAGCAGAACAGAACAGAACAGAACAGATCAGAGCAGAACAGAACAGAACAGAACAGAACAGATCAGATCAGAGCAGAACAGAACAGAACAGAACAGATCAGAACAGAACAGATCAGAACAGAACAGAATAGAATAGAATAGAATAGAATAGAACAGAACAGAAAAGAACATAACATAACATAACATAACATAACAGAACAGAACAGAACAGAACAGAACAGAACAGAACAGAACAGAACAGATCAGATCAGAGCAGATCAGAGCAGAACAGAACAGAACAGATCAGATCAGAACAGAACAGAATAGAACAGATCAGATCAGAACAGAACAGAACAGAACAGAACAGAACAGAACAGAACAGATCAGAACAGAACAGAATAGAACAGATCAGATCAGAACAGAACAGAACAGAACAGAACAGAACAGAACAGAACAGAACAGAACAGAACAGAACAGAACAGAACAGAACAGAACAGAACAGATCAGATCAGAGCAGATCAGAGCAGAACAGAACAGAACAGATCAGATCAGAACAGAACAGAATAGAACAGATCAGATCAGAACAGATCAGAACAGAACAGAATAGAACAGATCAGATCAGAACAGATCAGAACAGAACAGAACAGAACAGATCAGATCAGAACAGAACAGAATAGAACAGATCAGATCAGAACAGAACAGAACAGAACAGAACAGAACAGAACAGAACAGATCAGAACAGAACAGAATAGAACAGATCAGATCAGAACAGAACAGAACAGAACAGAACAGAACAGAACAGAACAGAACAGAATAGAATAGAACAGAATAGAATAGAACAGAATAGAATAGAATAGAACAGAATAGAATAGAACAGAATAGAATAGAACAGAATAGAATAGAACAGAATAGAATAGAATAGAACAGAATAGAATAGAACAGAATAGAATAGAATAGAACAGAATAGAATAGAATAGAACAGATCAGAGCAGAGCAGAACAGAACAGAACAGAACAGATCAGAGCAGAACAGAACAGAACAGAACAGATCAGAGCAGAACAGAACAGAACAGAACAGATCAGAGCAGAACAGAACAGAACAGAACAGAACAGATCAGATCAGAGCAGAACAGAACAGAACAGAACAGAACAGATCAGAACAGAACAGAATAGAATAGAATAGAATAGAATAGAACAGAACAGAAAAGAACATAACATAACATAACATAACATAACAGAACAGAACAGAACAGAACAGAACAGAACAGAACAGAACAGAACAGATCAGATCAGAGCAGATCAGAGCAGAACAGAACAGATCAGAACAGAACAGATCAGAACAGAACAGAATAGAACAGATCAGATCAGAACAGAACAGAACAGAATAGAATAGAACAGAATAGAATAGAACAGAATAGAATAGAATAGAACAGAATAGAATAGAACAGAACAGATCAGATCAGAACAGAACAGAACAGAATAGAATAGAACAGAATAGAATAGAACAGAATAGAATAGAATAGAACAGAATAGAATAGAACAGATCAGATCAGATCAGAGCAGAACAGAACAGAACAGAGCAGAGCAAAAGAGATCAGAGCAGAAGAGATCAGAGCAGAAGAGATCAGGAGAAGAGGACACAGCAGAACAGAGCAGGGACTGGTACTTCCAGACACAAAAACTGTCAGGTTTTCATTCTAGTTCTCTCTCTACCTCTCTCCCTCTTTATATCTCTCTTCCTCTCTCTTTTGCTCCCACTCCCTCTGTGCTCTCTCTCTCTCCCGCTATGCTCTCTCTCTCTCTCTCTCTATCCTTACTCTGCTGACCCAGTAAACCTTCCATTGAACCTGAAATCCGTCCGTCTGATTTGCGGTCTGTGTAGTCACGTGACCACTCCTCCAGACACACCCCCCGCTTCCCAAAGATGCATGTATCTTCCCTCCTCACATCGCATGGAACTCGGCTGATGTCTCTCTCTTCCCGAAAGGATCTCCCTCCCGCCCAACCTTCTCTACGCTGTTGGATCCCGGGAGGAGGGGGATCTGGTCAACACAGGACAGGGAACAAAACAACAGGACAATAATGATCATGATTGGCGATAGAATGAGAATGCGTCACTCTCAGGAAATTCCTCTGGTCTTCAGCGTGAGTGTTTCTCTGGCACTGCGACTGAGAGTCAGAGGCTTGCTTTTCCTCTTCCTTCCTGTTTGTCCCGTTCCTTCCTTTCCCTTTCAGACAGACAGTATGTCTCCTCTCTTCACTGTGTTTCAGACAGGAAGTATGTCCCCTCTCTTCACCGTGTTTCAGACAGGAAGTATGTCCCCTCTCTTCACTGTGTTTCAGACAGGCAGTATGTCCCCTCTCTTCACTGTGTTTTAGACAGGCAGTATGTCCCCTCTCTTCACTGTGTTTCAGACAGGCAGTATGTCCCCTCTCTTCACTGTGTTTTATACAGGCAGTATGTCCCCTCTCTTCACTGTGTTTCAGACAGGCAGTATGTCCCCTCTCTTCACTGTGTTTCAGACAGGCAGTATGTCCCCTCTCTTCACTGTGTTTCAGACAGGCAGTATGTCCCCTCTCTTCACTGTGTTTCAGACAGGCAGTATGTCCCCTCTCTTCACTGTGTTTTATACAGGCAGTATGTCCCCTCTCTTCACTGTGTTTCAGACAGGCAGTATGTCCCCTCTCTTCACTGTGTTTCAGACAGGCAGTATGTCTCCTCTCTTCACTGTGTTTCAGACAGGCAGTATGTCCCCTCTCTTCACTGTGTTTTAGACAGGCAGTATGTCCCCTCTCTTCACTGTGTTTCAGACAGGCAGTATGTCCCCTCTCTTCACTATGTTTCAGACAGGAAGTATGTCCCGTTCCTTCCTTTCCCTTTCAGACAGGAAGTATGTCCCCTCTCTTCACTGTGTTTCAGACAGGAAGTATGTCCCCTCTCTTCACTGTGTTTCAGACAGGCAGTATGTCTCCTCTCTTCACTGTGTTTTAGACAGGCAGTATGTCCCGTCTCTTCACTGTGTTTCAGACAGGCAGTATGTCCCCTCCCTTCACTGTGTTTCAGACAGGCAGTATGTCCCCTCTCTTCACTGTGTTTTATACAGGCAGTATGTCCCCTCTCTTCACTGTGTTTTAGACAGGCAGTATGTCCCCTCTCTTCACTGTGTTTTATACAGGCAGTATGTCCCCTCTCTTCACTGTGTTTCAGACAGGCAGTATGTCCCCTCTCTTCACTGTGTTTCAGACATGCAGTATGTGGACAGCCTGATGCTACAGTAGTATTATGAAGAGTGTGTGTGGTGGTTTGGACAGCCTGATGCTACAGCTGATATGCTAAATGTGTCTCTGTCTCTTCATGGGGAGTTTGGTTTTATTTCCAGCCAGCATCCTCCACGGCAGCCAGACATCATCCATCTCTGTCCAGTTTCCCACAGCCTTTGTTCATTCTCCCTCGCCTCCTTTTCTTCCTCTCTGTTTCCTCTCCTCCCTCTGTTTTCCCATGCTCTCATCTCACAGCTGTTGCTAACCTGGGAGGGGAAGTCCTCCTTTCCATCCAGGGAATCATGGACTGTGTTTCCACTGTGGCACACTGATCCACAACATAAGAGAGAGCATGGGGGGAAGTATGATGAAGGGATGAAGGGAAGAGGCCCCTGTATCTGACCAGCTCTCCAATCACTCTATTTTCCTCTCTCCTCTGTGAACACCATCCTCTCTCTCTCTCCCATCTCTCTCCCATCTCTCTCCCATCTCTCTCCCTCTCTCTCTCTCTCTCTCTCTCTCTCTCTATCTTTCTCTCTCTCTCTCTCTCTCTCTCTCTCTCTCTCTCTCCTATGTGAAGACCATCCTCTCTCTCTCTCCCATCTCTCTCTCTCTCTCTCTCTCTCTCTCTCTCTCTCTCTCTCTCTCTCTCTCTCTCCTCTGTGAAGACCATCCTATCTCTCCTTCTATGTCTCTGTCTCTGTTCTCTCTCTCTCTCTCTCTCTCTCTCTCTCTCTCTCCCTCTCTCTCTCCCTCTCTCTGCCTGTCTATTCCTCTCCCCCCCACCTTGAAGACCATCCTATCTTCCTCCTACCTTCTGTCTGTGCCACATTGTCTCACCTCTGTTGTTCAATATCAAATGAACCAGACGAGGTCATTAAATGGAGCCCCTCTGCACCATGACAACAAAAAGGATTTCAATGAGACACCTTCTCTCCCTCAATATCGTATTCATCGTTTTTGAACCAAGTAGGCTGTGCGCTACTGCCTAGCAGTTCTCCACACGTTCAGTTCATTTGAACCCTTATATAAACCCATAACGAGGGTGGTTTGGTCCGAGTCGTTCAGTTCATTTGAACCCTTATATAAACCCATAATGAGGGTGGTTTGGTTCAAGTCGTTCAGTTCATTTGAACCCTTATATAAACCCATAACGAGGGTGGTTTGGTTCAAGTCGTTCAGTTCATTTGAACCCTTATATAAACCCATAACGAGGGTTGTTTGGTTCGAGTCGTTCAGCGGTGGCGTGTCAAGTTGTTTTCAGTTCAGATCCAATCTCTCTCTGCTTCCTGTATTTTTTTTTTTTTGTTGTCAGTAACTGGAGTCAAACCAAACTGATAGAATCTGATAAATGAGTCTGAACCTCCATCTGGTGGCCAGAACAGGCCCTGAGTCCCAAACGGCACCCTATTCCCCTACATAGTGCACTACATTTGAATAGAGCCCTATGGGCCCCGGTCGAAAGTAGTGCACTAGATAGGAAATAGGGAACGCAGCCCAGACCAGTAGAACCTCTTGGCTGTTCTGATAACATTCATCAACAACACAGCAAAATGTCTGGTGGCTGCAGTAAGATTTCAGTTTGACTTCTAGAACAGCACACAGCAACATGGTCGACCTATAAACTACCTCTTCTAGAACAGCACACAGCAACATGGCCGACCAATAAACTACCTCTTCTAGAACAGCACACAGCAACATGGCCGACCAATAAACTACCTCTTCTAGAACAGCACACAGCAACATGGTCGACCAATAAACTACCTCTTCTGGTGTGTGTTCTGGTGTGTGTTCTGGTATGTGTTCTGGTGTGTTCTGGTATGTTCTGGTGTGTTCTGGTGTGTTCTGTGTGTGTTCTGGTGTGTTCTGGTGTGTTCTGGTGTGTTCTGGTGTGTTCTGTGTGTGTTCTGGTGTGTTCTGGTGTGTTCTGTGTGTGTTCTGGTGTGTTCTGGTGTGTTATGGTATGTTCTGGTGTGTCCTGGTGTGTTCTGGTATGTTCTGGTGTGTTCTGGTGTGTTCTGGTATGTTCTGGTGTGTTCTGGTGTGTTCTGGTATGTTCTGTGTGTGTTCTGGTGTGTTCTGGTGTGTTCTGGTATGTTCTGTGTGTGTTCTGGTGTGTTCTGGTATGTTCTGGTGTGTTCTGGTGTGTTCTGGTATGTTCTGTGTGTGTTCTGGTGTGTTCTGGTATGTTCTGTGTGTGTTCTGGTGTGTTCTGGTGTGTTCTGGTATGTTCTGTGTGTGTTCTGGTGTGTTCTGTGTGTGTTCTGGTGTGTTCTGGTGTGTTCTGGTGTGTTCTGTGTGTGTGTTCTGGTGTGTTCTGTGTGTGTTCTGGTGTGTTCTGGTGTGTTCTGGTATGTTCTGTGTGTGTTCTGGTGTGTTCTGGTGTGTTCTGTGTGTGTGCTGGTGTGTTCTGGTGTGTTCTGGTATGTTCTGTGTGTGTTCTGGTGTGTTCTGTGTGTGTTCTGGTGTGTTCTGGTATGTTCTGTGGGTGTTCTGGTGTGTTCTGGTGTGTTCTGGTGTGTTCTGTGTGTGTTCTGGTGTGTTCTGGTGTGTTCTGGTATGTTCTGTGTGTGTTCTGGTGTGTTCTGGTGTGTTCTGGTATGTTCTGTGTGTGTTCTGGTGTGTTCTGTGTGTGTTCTGGTGTGTTCTGGTGTGTTCTGGTGTGTTCTGGTATGTTCTGGTGTGTTCTGGTGTGTTCTGTGTGTGTGCTGGTGTGTGCTGGTGTGTTCTGGTGTGTTCTGGTGTGTTCTGGTATGTTCTGTGTGTGTTCTGGTGTGTTCTGTGTGTGTTCTGGTGTGTTCTGGTGTGTTCTGGTGTGTTCTGTGTGTGTTCTGGTGTGTTCTGGTATGTTCTGGTGTGTTCTGGTGTGTTCTGGTATGTTCTGGTGTGTTCTGGTGTGTTCTGGTGTGTTCTGGTATGTTCTGGTGTGTTCTGGTGTGTTCTGGTGTTTTCTGGTGTGTTCTGGTGTGTTCCTCGGTTGTTTAGTGATCACTGTTATCAGAAAGTCTGGTGTGTTCTGGTGTGTTCTGGTATATTCTGGTGTTTTCTGGTGTGTTCTGGTGTGTTCCTCGGTTGTTTAGTGATCAATGTTATCAGAAAGTCTGCGGTGTTCTGGCTCAATCATCAGATTATATCAGTGTGTTGTTGTCAGGACGTACAATAGACTAAAACGGTTTCTGTGTGGGTCTTTACTGCTGCCAGGCTTGTGTGTGTGGACATCTTCTGAAAACATCTCCAACCCTCTTTAATGAGCATCTTAAATAACACAGTCTACCCCCCCCCCCCCTTTTATTCTGGAAACGTGTACTGACTATGACTGGGATATGTGGTTGTCCCACCTAGCTATCTGTAGATGAATGTACTGACTGTGATATGTGGTTGTCCCACCTAGCTATCTGTAGCTGAATGTACTGACTGTGACTGTGATATGAGGTTGTCCCACCTAGCTATCTGTAGATGAATGTACTGACTGTGACTGTGATATGAGGTTGTCCCACCTAGCTATCTGTAGATGAATGTTCTGACTGTGACTGTGATATGTGGTTGTCCCATCTAGCTATCTGTAGATGAATGTACTGACTGTGATATGAGGTTGTCCCACCTAGCTATCTGTAGATGAATGTACTGACTGTGATATGAGGTTGTCCCACCTAGCTATCTGTAGATGAATGTACTGACTGTGACTGTGATATGAGGTTGTCCCACCTAGCTATCTGAAGATGAATGTACTGACTGTGATATGAGGTTGTCTCACCTAGCTATCTGTAGATGAATGTACTGACTATGACTGTGATATGTGGTTGTCCCACCTAGCTATCTGTAGATGAATGTACTGACTATGACTGTGATATGAGGTTGTCTCACCTAGCTATCTGTAGATGAATGTACTTACTGACTGTGATATGTGGTTGTCCCACCTAGCTATCTGTAGATGAATGTACTGACTGTGATATGAGGTTGTCCCACCTAGCTATCTGTAGAGGAATGTACTGACTATGACTGTGATATGTGGTTGTCCCACCTAGCTATCTGTAGATGAATGTACTGACTGTGACTGTGATATGAGGTTGTCCCACCTAGCTATCTGTAGATGAATGTACTGACTATGACTGGGATATGTGGTTGTTCCACCTAGCTATCTGTAGATGAATGTACTGACTATGACTGTGATATGAGGTTGTCCCACCTAGCTATCTGTAGATGAATGTACTGACTATGACTGTGATATGAGGTTGTCCCACCTAGCTATCTGTAGATGAATGTACTGACTATGACTGTGATATGTGGTTGTCCCACCTAGCTATCTGTAGATGAATGTACTGACTATGACTGTGATATGAGGTTGTCTCACCTAGCTATCTGTAGATGAATGTACTTACTGACTGTGATATGTGGTTGTCCCACCTAGCTATCTGTAGATGAATGTACTGACTGTGATATGAGGTTGTCCCACCTAGCTATCTGTAGAGGAATGTACTGACTGTGATATGTGGTTGTCCCACCTAGCTATCTGTAGATGAATGCACTGACTGTGATATGAGGTTGTCCCACCTAGCTATCTGTAGATGAATGTACTGACTGTGATATGAAGTTGTCCCACCTAGCTATCTGTAGATGAATGTTCTTACTGTGACTGTGATATGAGGTTGTCCCACCTAGCTATCTGTAGATGAATGTACTGACTATGACTGTGATATGAGGTTGTCCCACCTAGCTATCTGTAGAGGAATGTACTGACTGTGATATGAGGTTGTCCCACCTAGCTATCTGTAGAGGAATGTACTGACTGTGATATGAGGTTGTCCCACCTAGCTATCTGTATATGAATGTACTGACTGTGATATGAGGTTGTCCCACCTAGCTATCTGTAGATGAATGTACTGACTGTGATATGTGGTTGTCCCACCTAGCTATCTGTAGATGGATGTACTGACTATGACTGTGATATGAGGTTGTCCCACCTAGCTATCTGTAGTTGAATGTACTGACTGTGATATGAGGTTGTCCCACCTAGCTATATGTCGATGAATGTACTGACTGTGAAATGTGATATGATACAACATCCAATAATCATCATCCCTCCTAGAGAAACCACCCATAACAACATCCTGGTACAATAACTGTCATCCCTCCTAGAGAAACCATCCACAACAACATCCATAACAATAACTATCATCCCTCGTAGAGAAACCATCCACAACAACATCCTGGTACAATAACTATCATCCCTCGTAGAGAAACCATCCACAACAACATCCTGGTACAATAACTATCATCCCTCCTAGAGAAACCATCCACAACAACATCCTGGTACAATAACTATCATCCCTCCTAGAGAAACCATCCACAACAACATCCATGACAACATCCTGTAGCATGCAGACATAGCTGTCTGTAGTGGGTTTTACAGGGGCAGAGATCTTCTAGCTGTCTAGAGTGGGTTATACAGGGACAGAGTCCTTCTAGCTGTCTAGAGTGGGTTATACAGGGGCAGAGTCCTTCTAGCTGTCTAGAGTGGGTTATACAGGGACAGAGTCCTTCTAGCTGTCTAGAGTGGGTTATACAGGGGCAGAGTCCTTCTAGCTGTCTAGAATGGGTTATACAGGGGCAGAGTCCTTCTAGCTGTCTAGAGTGGGTTATACAGGGACAGAGTCCTTCTAGCTGTCTAGAGTGGGTTATACAGGGGCAGATTCCTTCTAGCTGTCTAGAGTGGGTTATACAGGGACAGAGTCCTTCTAGCTGTCTAGAGTGGGTTATACAGGGGCAGATTCCTTCTAGCTGTCTAGAGTGGGTTATACAGGGGCAGAGTCCTTCTAGCTGTCTGAAGTGGGTTATACAGGGGCAGAGTCCTTCTAGCTGTCTAGAGTGGGTTATACAGGGGCAGAGACATAGCTGTCTAGAGTGGGTTATACAGGGGCAGAGTCCTTCTAGCTGTCTAGAGTGGGTTATACAGGGGCAGAGTCCTTCTAGCTGTCTAGAGTGGGTTACACAGGGGCAGTGTCCTTCTAGCTGTCTAGAGTGGGTTATACAGGGGCAGAGTCCTTCTAGCTGTCTAGAGTGGGTTATACAGGGGCAGAGTCCTTCTAGCTGTCTAGAGTGGGTTACACAGGGGCAGAGACATAGCTGTCTAGAGTGGGTTATACAGGGGCAGAGTCCTTCTAGCTGTCTAGAGTGGGTTATACAGGGGCAGAGTCCTTCTAGCTGTCTAGAGTGGGTTACACAGGGGCAGAGACCTTCTAGCTGTCTAGAGTGGGTTATACAGGGGCAGAGTCCTTCTAGCTGTCTAGAGTGGGTTACACAGGGGCAGAGACCTTCTAGCTGTCTGAAGTGGGTTATACAGGGGCAGAGTCCTTCTAGCTGTCTAGAGTGGGTTATACAGGGGCAGAGTGATAATCCTCACTGTGTTTGCAGTCCCCTCCCTGTGTACAACATATCTGTTCTGGTGAGAAAGCCCAGTAAAATGTGTCAGCAGCAGCTGAGCAGTGTGAGGAAGGAGATATAACCTGAGGGGTGGAACGATGAAAGGACCCGACATGGCTGGCGAGGAATGCCGCGGATCAGCTGTGATGTGTGATGTCTCTGCGGGTTATAGAAAGACCACACATAGACTCACCATCTAATTACTCTGTTTTTCTTTTTTTGCTGTCTCTCTCTCTTTGTGTAATCGAGGCTTTTACGGAAAGAGATCTAGCTATGATTTCTCCTTTTTAATTAATAGCCACTGGAGAATAAAAGGAAAATCTGTATTTAAGTGCCTTGGAAAGGGGGGGGGGGGCATATGGCAAAGTTTAGACAGCATGACACAACAGGAGAGAGAGAGCAGGCTTCTGGAAGTGAACAGAAGGGAAATAGATCAAAAGTGGAGCTGTCATGCGTTTGAGTCAGGAGAGGCAGAGGAGGCCGGAGGAGGAGGAGCGGGGCCTCCTTTCCCACAGTCAACATCCTGCCTGGGAGATGAAAAGACCCACAGCCGGGGCACATGGCAAAGGCCCAGGCCCAGAACCAGGCCTCCACCGTGGGGGTGTGGGACACACAGCTGGGTCCTGGGAAGAGAGAGAGGAGTGAGTTTTATCTGCAGAGAGAGAATGGGGGGTAGGGGTAGAAAGGGAGAGAGAGAGGGAGAGAGAGAGCAGGGGTAGGGGTGGAAAGAGAGAGAGAGAGAGAGATGGGGTAGGGGTAGGGGTTGAAAGGGAGAGAGAGAGAGGGGGGGAGAGACAGAGAGAGAGAGGGGGTAGGGGTAGAAAGCGAGAGAGGGGGGGGGGGGGTAGGGGTGAAAAGAGAGAGAGAGAGAGATGGGGTAGGGGTAGGGGTAGAAAGGGAGAGAGAGAGGGGGGATAGGGATAGAAAGGGAGAGAGAGGGGGGTAGGGGTAGAAAGGGAGAGAGAGAGGGGGGTAGGGGTAGAAAGGGAGAGAGGGGGGGGGTAGGGGTAGAAAGGGAGAGAGAGGGGGGGTAGGGGAAGAAAGGGAGAAAGAGAGAGAGAGAGCGAGAGAGAGAGAGAGAGAGAGAGAGAGAGAGAGAGAGAGAGAGAGAGAGAGACTTCTATAATCTGATAGAGTAAATAGAGCCTCCATGCCCTCTGTTGTTTGGTTGGGTGGGTGCGTGATTCTCCATTGTGCCAGTTGTGCCAGCTACAGTAAGGGACCTGCATCCTAAATGACACACTTTTCCCTACATCGTCCACCATCCTACGGGCCCTGGTCAAAAGTAGTGCACTATATAGGACGTAGTGTGGCAGCTCTGGTCATAACTCTGGTCCAGTCTGCATGTGACCCAAAGCCCCGAGGGTATTGCACAGTGATGTGTTGGGCACCAAGCAGTGCCAAGGCCAGCTGTGCCCGCTCCATACCCGCTGCCTGATATCCACTCTGGGCATGTGTTGGACCAGGCTCCCCTGTGGATCCATCTACTGCTCTATTGGCTGATATAATTACTATACCGCCGTGCTACTGTGGACCTCCTGCACAGTAAAACATTCAAAACAAATAACAAAAAACAACAACAACAACAGACAAATGCTTTAGCCAATCAGATGTTATTTGTCACATGACCTGAATACAACAGGTGTAGTAGACCTTACAGTGAAATGTTGAATACAACAGGTGTAGTAGACCTTACAGTGAAATGCTGAATACAACAGGTGTAGTAGACCTTACAGTGAAATGCTGAATACAACAGGTGTAGTAGACCTTACAGTGAAATGCTGAATACAACAGGTGTAGTAGACCTTACAGTGAAATGCTGAATACAACAGGTGTAGTAGACCTTACAGTGAAATGTTGAATACAACAGGTGTAGGTAGACCTTACAGTGAAATGCTGAATACAACAGGTGTAGTAGACCTCACAGTGAAATGCTGAATACAACAGGTGTAGTAGACCTTACAGTGAAATGCTGAATACAACAGGTGTAGTAGACCTTACAGTGAAATGCTGAATACAACAGGTGTAGTAGACCTTACAGTGAAATGCTGAATACAACAGATGTAGTAGACCTTACAGTGAAATGCTGAATACAACAGGTGTAGTAGACCTCACAGTGAAATGCTGAATACAACAGATGTAGTAGACCTTACAGTGAAATGCTGAATACAACAGGTGTAGTAGACCTTACAGTGAAATGCTGAATACAACAGGTGTAGGTAGACCTTACAGTGAAATGCTGAATACAACAGGTGTAGTAGACCTTACAGTGAAATGTTGAATACAACAGGTGTAGTAGACCTTACAGTGAAATGCTGAATACAACAGGTGTAGTAGACCTTATAGTGAAATGCTGAATACAACAGGTGTAGTAGACCTTACAGTGAAATGCTGAATACAACAGGTGTAGTAGACCTTACAGGGAAATGCTGAATACAACAGATGTAGTAGACCTTACAGTGAAATGCTGAATACAACAGGTGTAGTAGACCTTACAGTGAAATGCTGAATACAACAGATGTAGTAGACCTTACAGTGAAATGCTGAATACAACAGGTGTAGTAGACCTTACAGTGAAATGCTGAATACAACAGGTGTAGTAGACCTTACAGGGAAATGCTGAATACAACAGGTGTAGTAGACCTTACAGTGAAATGCTGAATACAACAGGTGTAGTATACCTTACAGTGAAATGCTGAATACAACAGGTGTAGTAGACCTCACAGTGAAATGCTGAATACAACAGGTGTAGTAGACCTTACAGTGAAATGCTGAATACAACAGGTGTAGTAGAACTCACAGTGAAATGCTGAATACAACAGGTGTAGTAGACCTTACAGTGAAATGCTGAATACAACAGGTGTAGTAGACCTTATAGTGAAATGCTGAATACAACAGGTGTAGTAGACCTTACAGTGAAATGCTGAATACAACAGGTGTAGTAGACCTCACAGTGAAATGCTGAATACAACAGGTGTAGTAGACCTTACAGTGAAATGCTGAATACAACAGGTGTAGTAGACCTTATAGTGAAATGCTGAATACAACAGGTGTAGTAGATCTTATAGTGAAATGCTGAATACAACAGGTGTAGTAGACCTCACAGTGAAATGCTGAATACAACAGGTGTAGTAGACCTCACAGTGAAATGATGAATACAACAGGTGTAGTAGACCTCACAGTGAAATGCTGAATACAACAGGTGTAGTAGACCTTACAGTGAAATGCTGAATACAACAGGTGTAGGTAGACCTCACAGTGAAATGCTGAATACAACAGGTGTAGTAGACCTCACAGTGAAATGCTGAATACAACAGGTGTAGTAGACCTTACAGTGAAATGCTGAATACAACAGGTGTAGTAGACCTTACAGTGTAATGCTGAATACAACAGGTGTAGTAGACCTCACAGTGAAATGCTGAATACAACAGGTGTAGTAGACCTTACAGTGAAATGCTGAATACAACAGGTGTAGTAGACCTTACAGTGAAATGCTGAATACAACAGGTGTAGTAGACCTTACAGTGAAATGCTGACTTACGAGCCCTTAATTAACCAACAATACAGTTTTAAGAAAAATAACAACAATGCTTTAATAAGAAGTTAAGATAAAGATTATGTAAAAAATAGAAAATAAAAGTAACAAATAATTAAACAGCAGCAGTAAAACAATATTTTACCTTTATTTAACTAGGCAAGTCAGTTAAGACCAAATTCTTATTTTCAATGACGGCCTAGGAACACTGAGTTAACTGCCTGTTCAGGGGCAGAACGACTGATTTGTACCTTGTCAGCTCTAACCACTAGGCTACCCTGCCGCCCCAAACTTAAAAATAGAGAGGTTACAGTGGTTAATGTGTGGGGGCACCAGTTAGTCGAGGTAATTGAGGTAAAATGTACAGAGTCATTGTGTGGGGGCACCAGTTAGTCGAGGTAATTGAGGTAATATGTACAGAGTCAATGTGTTGGGGCACCAGTTAGTCGAGGTAATTGAGGTAATATGTACATGTAGGTAGAGTTAAAGTGATTATGCATAGAGTAGCATAGATAATAAACAGAGAGTAGCAACAGCGTAAAAGAGGGAAGGAAGTCTGTGTAGCCCTTTGATCAGCTGTTCAGGAGTCTAATGGGGGTAGAAGCTGTTTAGAAGCCTTTTGGACCTAGACTTGGTGCTCCGGTACCGCTTGCCGTGCGGTAGCAGAGAGAACAGTCCATGACTCGGGTGGTTGGAGTCTTTGACAATTTTTAGGACCTTCCTCTGACGCCGCCTGGTATAGAGGTCCTGCGTGGCAGGAAGCCGGGCCGTACACACTACTCTCTGTATTGGCTTGTGGTCGGAGGCTGAGCAGTTGCCGTACCAGGCAGTGATGCAACCAGTCAGGATGCTCTCGATGGTGCAGCTGTAAAACCTTTTGAGGATCTGAGGACCCATGCCAAATCTTTTCAGTCTCCTGAGGGGGAATAGGCTTTGTCGTGCCCCCTTCACGACTGTCTTAGTGTGTTTGGACCATGTTAGTTTGTTGGTGATGTGGACACCAAGGAACTTGAAGCTCTCAACCTGCTCCACTGCAGCCCCGTCGATGAGAATGGGGGTGTGGCTCGGTCCTCCTTTTCCTGTAGTTCACTATCATCTCCTTTATCTTGATCATGTTGAGGGAGAGGTTGTTGTCCTGGCACCACACGGCCAGGTCTCTGACCTCCTCCCTATAGGCTGCCTCATCGTTGTTGGTGATCAGGCCTACCACTGTTGTGTCGTCTGCAAACTTAATAATGGTGTTGGAGTCGTGCCTGGCCTTGCAGTCATGAGTGAACAGGGAGTACAACTACAACTCCCTCACACTACCTGTTCTCTGTGAAATAAGGCTGATATCTCCTCTACAACTCTCTCACACTACCTGTTCTCTATGAAATAAGGCTTGATCTCTCCTCTACAACTCTCTCACACTACCTGTTCTCTGTGAAATAAGGCTGATATCTCCTCTACAACTCTCTCACACTACCTGTTCTCTATGAAATAAGGCTTGATCTCTCCTCTACAACTCCCTCACACTACCTGTTCTCTGTGAAATAAGGCTGATCTCTCCTCTACAACTCCCTCACACTACCTGTTCTCTATGAAATACGGATTGATCTCTCCTCTACAACTCCCTCACACTACCTGTTCTCTATGAAATAAGGTTTGATATCTCCTCTACAACTCCCTCACACTACCTGTTCTCTATGAAATAAGGTTTGATCTCACCTCTACAACTCCCTCACACTACCTGTTGTCTGAAATAAGGATGATCTCTCCTCTACAACTCCTTCACACTACCTGTTCTCTGTGAAATAAGGTTTGATCTCACCTCTACAACTCCCTCACACTACCTGTTCTCAATGAAATAATGAAAAAGGCGACTCACTCTCTCTCTCCTCTCTTGGCACATTCTTCTGTGAAAAAAGAGAGAGAACTAGTCTGGGAATTCTCCTAGCTACAAAACTCTGAATGATAATGTGTTGTGATATTGCGATTAACATTACAGTGAAAGAGTATACGCTTGAGAATCCAGTTCACACTGTGAACTGAGCTGAGCTCCACTGTTGTTTCTCACAGACTAACATAATGATCTCATTGCTCTAGCCCCGAGGTACTGGCTGGCTATTACTATGATCCATGTACTGGGTTTAGCTTTGGCTCTGTGGGATATTCAGAGGATATTCTCTCTCTCTGTCTCTCTCTCTCTCTCTCTCTGTCTCTCTCTCTCTCTCTCTCTCTCTCTCCCCCCTCTCTCCTCTCTCTCTCTCTTTCTCTCTCTCTCTCTCTCTCTCTCTCTCTCTCTCTCTCTCTCTCTCTCTCAGGGAAATAGTAGAGGATGAGGAGTGATCCTGAGGATCAATCCTGAGGAGGGTGAGGAGGGATCCTGAGGAGGGTGAGGGGGGATCCTAAGGAGGGTGAGGAGGGATCCTGAGGAGGGTGAGGAGGGATCCTGAGGAGGGTGAGGAGGGATCCTGAGGCGGGTGAGGAGGGATCCTGAAGAGGGTGAGGAGGGATCCTGAGGAGGGTGATGAGGCTTACATAAAGCTGTACCAAGAGCAGAGTCCCAACAGCAGAGTCCCAACACCTTAATACTGTTACACCTGTCTGGCAGCAAAACAGTTAATTCAGCCTCATTTGCTGACTTAAAAATACTGATATGACTGACCTGCTTAAACACATGTGGTTTCTACTGGCAATTGAGATGTACAAACTATGGCATAATGGGACAACGAGCGGATAAGAGGCAATTTCAAGTAAGTAATTCATGAACGAGCTAGGACGGATGTAGTCAATATAACTATTTGTTCAACACCTTTGAAATGTACAGCGACAGAATTCAGAACATGGGCCATTCTTACAGTATTCTCCCTGTACACCAAGTCAGAACCGTAGGATAAATAAAGGCGGCATATAAGCAGACAATAAAAATTCTTATAATATTCAATGGCACCACCAAGTCAGGACAGTAGGCTAAATTATGAGGGGAAAAGGGACCAAATTATTAGGGTGAGGCACATGGGCTACTAGCAGCCTACTACACAACATACACTTAGTATTACTTTCTTAGCTACAGTATACACATCTCCCTGGCACATTACATCATTTATGCAGCAGCATAGAATACATTTTTGGACTCACATTGTTGTGCTGTGCTCACTTGAACAGGAAGGTGGCACGGCGGCCCTTCGTGGGCAAATTCTGTCATCGAAACTTCGTTATCAAAGTCTGGTATTCTCTGGATTTACGGTGCTTTCAAGACAACTGGGAACTCGGAAAAAAAACAAGGTTGAATCATGACGTTAGAGGCCCGAGATCTCGACTCGGAATTCCAAGTTGGAGGAACATTCAAAACGTATTTTCCCAGTCGGAGCTAGTTTTTTTTCTCCCGGTTCCGAGTCGTCTTGAACTCACTGAAATCCAGTTTCCCAGTTCTGAGTTTCCAGTTGTTTTGGAAAAAGGCTGAATTCATGCTGGATTGACAGCATGGTCAATGTGGAATGTTTATCCTTTTAAGCCTGGAAAACAGACCCTTAAACCCAGACTTGGGACCACACAGCCACTCCACTGAATAGCAGGATAGTGATTGCTTTGAAATGCTTGCAGTTAGCCGCTGATTCCTTCCAAACCTCTGATTGTTGAATTTGCTATTTACAACTTGTTGTGTAATGTATATGTCCAATGGCCGATATGTTTAATCTGTCATTCTTCTTCATAATTTATCTTCGTAGGATTTAAAAGGATTTGCCAGTAGATTGTCGACTTGATTCATGATGATGACTGCTAGGTTGCTAGCTAAGATTTTGAAAGTATGATGTTGACATGATCAGTCCAAATCAAAGCTACTGTAGATATAATGTGATTTGATGTCATTTTATCTGTGGCCAATGACCTTGAGCCTTCTTGGATGGGCATTTCTAATGTATATGGAAACACCCACTTGCAATGGCGTAGTGTCCCCATGAGTGACAGAACACTGTGCCAATCACGGTGCAACTAGAGACATTCTCCAACCCCCCTAGGCTCCGTATTTTCCGCAGGCTGCCCCAACACCACAGGAAGCACTGAAACATATATTTTGGAGCTGTCTTACTCAAGAAAGCAAAAAAGAGACCTGTTTGTATGCAGCTTTATTTAACTCAATATTTTTTTTTGTACGTTGTTTGCAAACTGATATTTGACACGTATTAATGCCAAAATAACATGCACAACAGGCAACAACTGTCACAACTCCTACCGAAGGTGGCTCCCCTTCCTGTTCGGGTGGCTCCCCTTCCTGTTCGAGTGGCGCTCGGCGGTCGTCGTCACCGGCCTACTAGCTTCCACCGAAGGTGGCTCCCCTTCCTGTTCGAGTGGCGCTCGGCGGTCGTCGTCACCGGCCTACTAGCTGCCACCAAAGGTGGCCCCCCTTCCTGTTCGGGTGGCGCACGGCGGTTGTTGTCACCGGCCTACTAGCTGCCACCGAAGGTGACTCCCCTTCCTGTTCGAGTGGCGCTCGGCGGTCGTCGTCACCGGCCTACTAGCTGCCACCAAAGGTGGCTCCCCTTCCTGTTCGGGTGGCTCCCCTTCCTGTTCGGGTGGCGCTCGGCGGTCGTCGTCACCGGCCTACTAGCTGCCACCGAAGGTGGCCCCCCTTCCTGTTCGGGTGGCGCTCGGCGGTCGTCGTCACCGGCCTACTAGCTGCCACCGAAGGTGGCCCCCCTTCCTGTTCGGGTGGCGCTCGGCGGTCGTCGTCACCGGCCTACTAGCTGCCACCGAAGGTGGCTCCCCTTCCTGTTCGAGTGGCGCTCGGCGGTCGTCGTCACCGGCCTACTAGCTGCCACCGAAGGTAGCTCCCCTTCCTGTTCGGGTGGCTCCCCTTCCTGTTCGGGCGGCGCTCGGCGGTCGTCGTTACCGGCCTACTAGCTGCCACCGAAGGTAGCTCCCCTTCCTGTTCGGGTGGCGCTCGGCGGTCGTCGTCACCGGCCTACTAGCTGCCATGGATCCCTTTTCCCCCTTTCTGTTTATTGGTTTCACCTGTGTTTGTTTTAGGCTGATTGGTCGGGCTTTATTTACCAGCAGGCCCGCTCGCCGCTGTGGCTGCTATGAAAGTGAACTGTATTTGCGTGTGCTCAGGGGTGTATTCATTCTGCCGACTCTGTTGAAAAACGCTTCTTAAACGGATGCAAACAGAATGAAACGGGTATAAACATACCTGAATCTGTCCAATGGAAACACTCATTTGCAACTGGACTAATGACTTCACTACTGTAGCTACACACTAACGATAGACTGCATACCGTGTGCTCTGACACAGCTCATTCATGGTTATAACATATTACATTCAGTATCATTTCTAAAGCAATAAAGACGTTTTTTTTTTTCGTTACTTCCCAGAATGTGTGAACAAGCTTAAACTTTATCCTAAAAAAAGGCTGATAGTTTAATTACATTTGGAAAGAGGGCAGAAATGCAACGTGATCCAGGCTTAAATTGCTAATAAGATGGAAGGGTTTTTGATTTCAAATGAAAGGTGTGTTTTGGGTTACATCTTTAATTTATACTTCATTTCTACGGTTTGAACCACAAATGGCAAGGGAGCAGATTTTTACATGCTTCATCCAGCCCTCATTGTTATTCATGGGCCGTGACACCTGCTTGTGTTTAGCAGGCAAATGTCACCGTAGAACACACACACACACACACACACACACACACACACACACACACACACACACGTCACCATACAATCTAAATGTGTCAGCGTGAAATCCGATGTTAACCTTTTGACATTGAGGCGCTCATTATATGTCTAGATATCAACATCTCCTCTCCCCTGTGCTTCACCTTTGTTTAAGCCATCCTATTATTTGTTATCATCTCTGCTGAGCCACGCCGAGCCCTGGCTTGACGCTTGTTAACATGACACATTTCACCACATAGTAAAAAATACTGCTGGGAGACCTCCATGTTTAGAATCTTTAGAATGTCCCTGTTGTCAAGGAAATTACAATTGATGACCCATAATGCAGTGCTCTCTCTCTCTCTCTCTCTCTCTCTCTCTCTCCACCCCCATCCCCCCTCTCCTCTCAATTCAATTCAAGTGTGACTTTAATGGACTGGGAAGCATATGTTTACATTGCCAAAGCAAGTGAAATAAACCTTAAACAAAGTGAGAAGAAACAAAAAACAACATCAAACTCATAAAGGTTTCAAAAGGATAAAGACATTTCGAGTGTCATATTATCAGCTACACTACCGGTCAAAAGTTTGAGAACACCTACTCATTCAAGGTATAAAATAAATTGTACTATTTTCTACATTGTAGAATAATAGTGAAGACATCAACAGTTTGAAATAACACATATGGAGTCATGTAGTAACCAAAAAAGTGTTAAACAAATCAAAAAATATATTTTATATTTGAGATTCTTCAAATAGCCACCCTTTGCCTTGATGACAGCTTTTCACACTCTTGGCATTCTCTCAACCAGCTTCACCTGGAATTATTTTCCTGCACTCTTGAAGAAGTTTCCACATATGCTGAGCACTTCTTGGCTGCTTTTCCTTCACTCTGCGGTCTGACTCATCCCAAACCATCTCAGTTAGGTTGAGGTCAGGTGATTGTGTAGGCCAGGTCATCTGATGCAGCACTCCATCACTCTACTTCTTGATGAAATAGATCTTACACAACTTGGAGATGTGTTGGGCCATTATTCTGTTGAGAAACAAATGATAGCCCCACTAAGCACAAACCAGATGGGATGATGTATTGCTGCAGAATGCTGTGGTAGCTATGCTGGTTAAGTGTGCCTTGAATTCTAAATAAATCACAGACAGTGTCATCAGCAAAGCAGCCCCAACGCATCACACCTCCTCCTCCTTCATCCTTCACAGTGGAAAATATACATGCGGAGATCATCCGTTACCCTACACCGCGTCTCACAAAGACACAGTGGCTGGAATCAAAAATCTCACATTTTTCAGACCAAAGGACACATTTCCACCAGTCTATTGTCCATTGCTCGTGTTGGGTCTTCCTTTCCTGTGGTGGTCCTCATGAGAGACAGTTTCATCACAGCAGAGGTAACTCTGGGTCTTCCTTTCCTGTGGTGGTCCTCATGAGAGACAGTTTCATCACAGCAGAGGTAACTCTGGGTCTTCCTTTCCTGTGGTGGTCCTCATGAGAGTCAGTTTCATCATAGCAGAGGTAACTCTGGGTCTTCCTTTCCTGTGGTGGTCCTCATGAGAGACAGTTTCATCACAGCAGAGGTAACTCTGGGTCTTCCTTTCCTGTGGTGGTCCTCATGAGAGACAGTTTCATCACAGCAGAGGTAACTCTGGGTCTTCCTTTCCTGTGGTGGTCCTCATGAGAGACAGTTTCATCACAGCAGAGGTAACTCTGGGTCTTCCTTTCCTGTGGTGGTCCTCATGAGAGACAGTTTCATCACAGCAGAGGTAACTCTGGGTCTTCCTTTCCTGTGGTGGTCCTCATGAGAGACAGTTTCATCATAGCAGAGGTAACTCTGGGTCTTTCTTTCCTGTGGTGGTCCTCATGAGAGACAGTTTCATCACAGCAGAGGTAACTCTGGGTCTTCCTTTCCTGTGGTGGTCCTCATGAGAGACAGTTTCATCACAGCAGAGGTAACTCTGGGTCTTCCTTTCCTGTGGTGGTCCTCATGAGAGACAGTTTCATCACAGCAGAGGTAACTCTGGGTCTTCCTTTCCTGTGGTGGTCCTCATGAGAGACAGTTTCATCGTAGCGCTTGGATGTTTATGCGACTGCACTCGTTCAAAGTTCTTGAAATGTTTCGTATTGACTGACCTTCATGTCTTAAAGTAATGATGGACTGTCGTTTCTCTTTGCTTATTTGAGCTGTTCTTGCCATAATATAGACTTGGTCTTTTACCAAATAGGGCTATCTTCTGTATACCCCCCCATACCTTGTCACAGCACAAATGATTGGCTGAAACGCATTAAGAAGGAAAGAAATGAACTTTTAAGAAAGCACACCTGTTAATTGAAATGCATTCCAGGTGACTGCCTCATGAAGCTGGTTGAGAGAATGCCAAGAGTGTGAAAAGCTGTCGTCAAGACAAAGGGTGGCTACTATGAAGAATCTAAAATATTAAATACGTTTTGATTTGTTTAACACTTTTTTGGTTACTACATGACTCCATATGTGTTACTTCATAGTTTTGATGTCTTCACTATTATTCTACAGTGCAGAAAACAGTAAAACATAAAAATAAAGCACTTGAATCAGTAGGTGTTCTCAAACTTTTGACTGGTATTGTATGTAGAGTGAAATATGTGTCTCTAATATGGTCACACATTAGAGGTTAGGAAGTGCAGCTAAGTTTCCACCTCATTTTGTGGGAAGTGTGCACCTAGCCTGTCTTCTCTCAAGAGCCAGGTCTACCTATGTCGGCCTCTCTCAATAGCAAGGCTATGCTCTCTCTCTCTCTCTCTCTCTCTCTCTCCATCCCTCAACCTCAATCTCTCTCTCTCTGTCTCTTTGTTCCTCTCTGGCTTTCACTGGCTGTCTCTCTCTCCGTCTATCTGTCTCTCCATCTCTCCCTCCCTCCGTCTCTCCCTCCCTCCGTCTCCCTCCGTCTCTCTCTCTCTCTCTCTCTCTCTCTCTCTCTCTCTCTCTCTCTCTCTCTCTCTCTCTCTCTGTAGAGGGATGTTGTCCTCAGCTCTCAGCTCAGACAAGACAGCTGATTGATGATGAGCCTCAACCCTCCAACCAACCAAACCCTACAGAGAGACAAAGATAATTTAACAGCTAAGGAAGGGTCTGACTGAAGTATAACCACAGTCTCCCCAAATTCTCTATCCCGGCAGTTAGACAGTCAATCAGGCCTGGGTCTGGGCTGTTGTTTTTTAAACTGTTGGGATTTAGATCAGTCTTGTGGCTAATTTAAACTGCCCATTATAGAGTTGATGTGCTGGGGCCTAGGATGGGGTCGGAGGTATAGGAATGGGGACTGGGGATGGAGGTATAGGACTGGGGATGGAGGTGTAGGACTGGGGATGGGGTCAGAGGTATAGGACTGGGGATGGGGTCAGAGGTATAGGACTGGGAATGGAGGTATAGGACTGGTGATGGGGTCAGAGGTATAGGACTGGGGATGGAGGTATAGGACTGGGGATGGAGGTATAGGACTGGGGATGGGGTCGGAGGTATAGGACTGGGTATGGGGTCAGAGGTATAGGACTGGGGATGGAGGTATAGGACTGGGGATGGGGTCAGAGGTATAGGACTGGGGATGGAGGTATAGGACTGGGGATGGGGGTATAGGACTGGGGATGGAGGTATAGGACTGGGGATGGAGGTGTAGGACTGGGGATGGGGTCAGAGGTATAGGACTGGGGATGGGGTCGGAGGTATAGGACTGGGTATGGGGTCAGAGGTATAGGACTGGGGATGGAGGTATAGGACTGGGGATGGAGGTATAGGACTGGGGATGGAGGTGTAGGACTGGGGATGGGGTCAGAGGTATAGGACTGGGGATGGAGGTATAGGACTGGGGTCGGAGGTATAGGACTGGGGATGGAGGTGTAGGACTGGGGATGGGGTCAGAGGTATAGGACTGGGGATGGAGGTATAGGACTGGTGATGGGGTCAGAGGTATAGGACTGGGGATGGGGTCGGAGGTATAGGACTGGGGATGGAGGTATAGGACTGGGGATGGAGGTATAGGACTGGGTATGGGGTCAGAGGTATAGGACTGGGGATGGGGTCGGAGGTATAGGACTGGGGATGGGGTCAGAGGTATAGGACTGGGGATGGGGTCAGAGGTATAGGACTGGGGATGGAGGTATAGGACTGGGGATGGGGTCGGAGGTATAGGACTGGGGATGGAGGTGTAGGACTGGGGATGGAGGTATAGGACTGGTGATGGGGTCAGAGGTAGAGGACTGGGGATGGGGTCAGAGGTATAGGACTGGGGATGGGGTCAGAGGTATAGGACTGGGGATGGGGTCAGAGGTATAGGACTGGGGATGGGGTCAGAGGTATAGGACTGGGGATGGGGTCGGAGGTATAGGACTGGGGATGGAGGTATAGGACTGGGGATGGGGTCAGAGGTATAGGACTGGGGATGGGGTCAGAGGTATAGGACTGGGGATGGAGGTATAGGACTGGGGATGGGGTCGGAGGTATAGGACTGGGGATGGGGTCAGAGGTGTAGGAGTGGGGATGGGGTCAGAGGTATAGGACTGGGGATGGAGGTATAGGACTGGGGATGGGGTCAGAGTTATAGGACTGGGGATGGAGGTATAGGACTGGGGATGGGGTCAGAGGTATAGGACTGGGGATGGAGGTGTAGGACTGGGGATGGGGTCGGAGGTATAGGACTGGGGATGGAGGTGTAGAACTGGGGATGGGGTCAGAGGTATAGGACTGGGGATGGAGGTGTAGGACTGGGGATGGGGTCAGAGGTATAGGACTGGGGATGGGGTCAGAGGTATAGGACTGGGTCAGAGGTATAGGACTGGGGATGGAGGTGTAGGACTGGGGATGGGGTCAGTGGTATAGGACTGGGGATGGAGGTGTAGGACTGGGGATGGGGTCGGAGATATAGGACTGGGTATGGGGTCAGAGGTATAGGACTGGGGATGGAGGTGTAGGACTGGGGATGGGGTCAGAGGTATAGGACTGGGGATGGGGTCAGAGGTATAGGACTGGGGTCGGAGGTATAGGACTGGGTATGGGGCCAATTGGTTCCCATTCCTCTGACTACCTCCTATTCCCCTTTCCAGTCCTCATCCAGTCTCTCCTGCCTGTTTCCTCGTCTCTCCCCAGTTACCAGGGAGAGTACAGTAATATGCACATATGTTCCTCTACAGGAAGTGGTTTGTATTAAGTCCTGGCAGTGGCCACACTGAGAACATCATGGGTGGAACAAACACACCAGAGCCAGCAGCAAGACCTTTTAGACAAGAGTCCCAAAATCTCACCCTGTTCCCTATTCCCTACACAGTGCACTACTTTTGACCAGAGCTCTATGGTGGCATTTTGGGATGTAGCCTTATCGTCTGGTGTACATTACTGTGTTTCTCTTAATTGTTATCATGTAAACTCTGGGTTGATGACAACTCCCTGTACAGTACAGCTGTGAGGAAGACTGATTAAGACATAGAGTGTAACGGTTGAGAAATGTACACTATATAAAACACAGGTATGTGGACACTTTTGTTTCAAATCAAAATCAAATCCAATGTATTTATATAGCCCTTCCTACATCCGCTGATATCTCAAAGTGCTGTGCAGAAACCCAGCCTAAAACCCCCAAACAGCAAGCAATGCAGGTATTTCAGCGACAGTCGTTGCTGACAGGTGTATCAAATCAAGCATCAAGCGGCCATGCAATCTCCATAGACAAACATTGACAGTAGAATGGCCTTTTCCTGAAGGAGCTCAGTGACTTTCAACGTGGCACCCGTCATAGTCAACCATTTTCTAAGCCGCGCGCACACAAGCCACGAGCAATGCCAAGCATCAGCTGGAGTGGTGTTAACCCAATGCCAAGCGTCGGCTGGAGTGGTGTTAAGGCTGGAGTGGTGTTAAGGCTGGAGTGGTGTTAAACCAATGCCAAGCGTCGGCTGGAGTGGTGTTAAGGCTGGAGTGGTGTTAAGGCTGGAGTGGTGTTAAACCAATGCCAAGCGTCAGCTGGAGTGGTGTTAAGGCTGGAGTGGTGTTAAACCAATGCTGAGCGTTGGCTTGAGTGGTGTTAAGGCTGGAGTGGTGTTAAACCAATGCCAAGCGTCGGCTGGAGTGGTGTTAAGGCTGGAGTGGTGTTAAGGCTGGAGTGGTGTTAAACCAATACCAAGCATCAGCTGGAGTGGTGTTAAGGCTGGAGTGGTGTTAAACCAATACCAAGCATCAGCTGGAGTGGTGTTAAGGCTGGAGTGGTGTTAAACCAATGCCAAGCGTCAGCTGGAGTGTTGTTAAGGCTGGAGTGGTGTTAAGGCTGGAGTGGTGTTAAACCAATACCAAGCATCAGCTGGAGTGGTGTTAAGGCTGGAGTGGTGTTAAACCAATGCTGAGCGTCGGCTGGAGTGGTGTTAAACCAATGCCAAGCGTTGGCTGGAGTGGTGTTAAGGCTGGAGTGGTGTTAAGGCTGGAGTGGTGTTAAGGCTGGAGTGGTGTTAAACCAATACCAAGCATCAGCTGGAGTGGTGTTAAGGCTGGAGTGGTGTTAAACCAATACCAAGCATCAGCTGGAGTGGTGTTAAGGCTGGAGTGGTGTTAAACCAATACCAAGCGTCAGCTGGAGTGGTGTTAAGGCTGGAGTGGTGTTAAACCAATACCAAGCGTCAGCTGGAGTGGTGTTAAGGCTGGAGTGGTGTTAAACCAATACCAAGCATCAGCTGGAGTGGTGTTAAACCAATACCAAGCATCAGCTGGAGTGGTGTTAAACCAATACCAAGCATCAGCTGGAGTGGTGTTAAACCAATACCAAGTGTCAGCTGGAGTGGTGTTAAACCAATACCAAGTGTCAGCTGGAGTGGTGTTAAACCAATACCAAGCATCAGCTGGAGTGGTGTTAAAGCAATACCAAGCGTCGGCTGGAGTGTTGTTAAACCAATGCCAAGCATCAGCTGGAGTGGTGTAAAAAGCTCGCTGCCATTGGACTCTTGGAGCCGTGGAAACGCGTTCGCTGGAACGATGAATCAAGCTTCACCATCTGGCAGTCCGACGGACGAATCTGGGTTTGGCGGATGCCAGGAGAACTCTACCTGCCCCCAAATGCATAGGAGGAATAAATGGTCTGGGGCTGTTCTTTATGGTTCGGGAAACACAACACAATCCTTCCTAGAAGTGTGGAGGCTGTTCTATCGGCATAATGGGGACCAACTCCATATTAATGCCCATGAATGAGATGTTTTGACGAGCAGGTGTTCGCATACTTTTAGTCGCGCAGTGTATATGTGTGTTGCTATGGCAATCAAGGCTCTCGCTCCGTGTGTAATTACGCTAGGCGGACGGATAACAGTGAGTTATGTAGTCGGTGAAAACGTTTGAGTTTATATAAAATGAGTATAATAAACTCGCAGGGTAAAGTATATCACTGCTGAAAATAAGGCTGCTAGGAGGTTCTTTATCGCGTCATTTAGTTCAACAGTGTAAAAATATATTCCTAATATTATATATTATAACTGAAAACTTCACACATCTCAAATAAGGTGAAAATAGATGGTTTTGATTCAATTGTCATACAATTAAAAAAAAAATGTAATATATTTTTTTTATGAGAACAAGTATAGAGAAGTTGGTTTAAATGTACACCTGACTTTCTTTCATGACAGCGATTTGCATTTGAATGATTATACCTTTGCTGCGGCAAGTGCACTCAATTTATGCAATTTATGATTGAAGCTTACGACTACCTCGTTCGATCTCTAGGCCTTGTTATGTAAATTTTGTCTTCACCATGGCCTAAAATCAGTTTGATTTAACTGGGCATGTTTTTGTTTTTTTGTGAGATGCAACTGTCATTGGAATGAGGGGACGTGTAGGGAATACAAAACCTGTAATCTACATGTTTGTTGTCATTAGTCTGGCAGAAATAGCACATTGATTGAAGCTGGAATGTGGGATTGAAGCTGTAATGTCACAACGAACTGTGTACAACGTGAGTCTCACTACCAATCTGTTGTTGTTGAAACCATTTCAACCAGTTTGGGATCCAGAAAAAGGTAGGAGATACAGATTTAAATCAACCCAAGCGTTTGCTCCGTCGTTTGGTGCTGAGGTTTTTGGGCTCTCGAGTGTCGCAGCGGGCCGAGGCACTGCATCTCAGCGCTAAGAGGGCGTCACTACAGACTCCCTGGTTCGATTCCAGGCTGCATCACAACCAGGCCGTGATCGGGAGTCCCATAGGGGTGGCGTGCAATTGGCCCAGCGCGTCGTCCGGGTTAGGGTTTGGGCCGGGATAGTCCGTCATTGTAAATAAGAATTTGTTCTTAACTGACTTGCCTAGTTATATAGAGGTTACATAAAGATGACTGGAGTAGTGATCTCGCCCTGTAACTGTGGTAGGAAAGGCATGGATAAGGTTCATGGTAGGGTAGTCTTTAATTAAATGTTTTATTTCTCCTTTATTTAACCAGGTAGGCCAGTTGAGAACGAGTTCTCATTTACAACAGCGCCCTGGCCAATATAAAGAAAAGTCTATCCCTCCATCTAAACATCAGCAGACCCCGATTTGCCCACCGAGAGAGAGCAAAGGCATCTCTCTCCATCCATCCATCTCTCTCCATCCATCCCTCCAGCATCAGAGACCCCCACTAAATAATGGGCCAGCTCACTCCAGGATTCTCGCCAGAGAGAATTTTACACTCTTCATTAACATTATAGTTGCTGGAGGCCGTTGGGTTGTGACGAACTCTGACCCTTAAGACTTGTTTTTAAAGAATGACCCCTGACCTAGCTCCTGGGTGCTATCCACCATCCAGTGGTATGGAGGCGTCACAAAAGGCACCCTATTCCCTATTTTGTGCACTACGGCCCACTGCCCTGGTCAAAATTAGTGCCCTACATAGGGATTAGGGTGCCGTTTGGGACGAAGCATTATGTTTGGAGGCTAGTGGAGAGGAGGGTAGGAGAGCATGGATAACCCATCTAGGCTGCTGCCTCCCTGTCTTTGTAGCAGTGTCTGGAAGAATCTCCGGAGCATCCGCTGGGTTGGAGATAAACACCCACAGGCTAGATGCTTCTCCTGCTGCAGCTCAACAAACCCACAGTTAATACCAGGGTACTGTTCTCTTACCTGGCTGTAATGAACCCACAGTTAATACCAGGGTACTGTTCTCTTACCTGGCTGTAGCTTAATGAACTCACAGTTAATACCAGGGTACTGTTCTCTTACCTGGTTGTAATGAACCCACAGTTAATACCAGGATATTGTTCTCTTACCTGGCTGTAATGAACCCACAGTTAATACCAGGGTACTGTTCTCTTACCTGGCTGTAGCTTAATGAACTCACAGTTAATACCAGGGTACTGTTCTCTTACCTGGCTGTAATGAACCCACAGTTAATACCAGGGTACTGTTCTCTTACCTGGCTGTAGCTTAATGAACCCACAGTTAATACCAGGGTACTGTTCTCTTACCTGGCTGTAATGAAGCCACAGTTAATACCAGGGTACTGTTCTCTTACCTGGCTGTAGCTTAATGAACCCACAGTTAATACCAGGGTACTGTTCTCTTACCTGGCTGTAATGAACCCACAGTTAATAACAGGGTACTGTTCTCTTACCTGGCTGTAGCTTAATGAACCCACAGTTAATACCAGGGTACTGTTCTCTTACCTGGTTGAAATGAACCCACAGTTAATACCAGGATACTGTTCTCTTACCTGGCTGTAATGAACCCACAGTTAATACCAGGGTACTGTTCTCTTACCTGGCTGTAATGAACTCACAGTTAAAACCAGGGTACTGTTCTCTTACCTGGCTGTAGCTTAATGAACCCACAGTTAATACCAGAGTACTGTTCTCTTACCTGGCTGTAATGAACCCACAGTTAATACCAGGGTACTGTTCTCTTACCTGGCTGTAGCTTAATGAACCCACAGTTAATGCCTGTACATAGTCCAAATGGAATGTACTCACCATATACTGGAGGGTTCTACCTGGAATTTGTACATATTCTAAATGGTGAGTAAATTCAATTTTGAATCCTCCAGTATATGGTGAGTAAATTCCATTTTAGAACCCTTCAGTATATGGTGAGTAAATACCATGTAGAACCCTCCAGTATATGGTGAGTAAATACTGTTTAGAACCCTCCAGTATATGGTGAGTAAATACCATGTGGAACCCTCCAGTATATGGTGAGTGAATTCCATTTAAAATCCTCCAGTATATGGTGAGTAAATACCATGTAGAATCCTCCAGTATATGGTGAGTAAATACTGTTTAGAACCCTCCAGTATATGGTGAGTAAATACCGTTTGGAACCTCCAGTATATGGTGAGTCAATTCCAGTTTAGAACCCTCCAGTATATGGTGAGTGAATTACATTTAAAATCCTCCAGTATATGGTGAGTAAATACCATGTAGAATCCTCCAGTATATGGTGAGTAAATACTGTTTAGAACCCTCCAGTATATGGTGAGTAAATACCGTTTGGAACCTCCAGTATATGGTGAGTAAATTCTGTTTAGAACCCTCCAGTATATGGTGAGTAAATTCCCTTTAGAACCCTCCAGTATATGGTGAGTAAATTCCGTTTAGAACCCTCCAGTATATGGTGAGTAAATTCCATTTAGAACCCTCCAGTATATGGTGAGTAAATTCCGTTTAGAACCCTCCAGTATATGGTGAGTAAATTCCGTTTAGAACCCTCCAGTATATGGTGAGTAAATTCCATTTAGAACCCTCCAGTATATGGTGAGTAAATTCCCTTTAGAACCCTCCAGTATATGGTGAGTAAATTCCGTTTAGAACCCTCCAGTATATGGTGAGTAAATTCCATTTAGAACCCTCCAGTATATGGTGAGTAAATTCTGTTTAGAACCCTCCAGTATATGGTGAGTAAATTCCGTTTAGAACCCTCCAGTATATGGTGAGTAAATTCCGTTTAGAACCCTCCAGTATATGGTGAGTAAATTCCGTTTAGAACCCTCAAGTATATGGTGAGTAAATTCTGTTTAGAACCCTCCAGTATATGGTGAGTAAATTCCGTTTAGAATCCTCCAGTATATGGTGAGTAAATTCCGTTTAGAACCCTCCAGTATATGGTGAGTAAATTCAGTTTAGAACCCTCCAGTATATGGTGGGTAAATTCTGTTTAGAATCCTCCAGTATATGGTGAGTAAATTCCTTTTAGAACCCTCAAGTATATGGTGAGTAAATTCAGTTTAGAACCCTCCAGTATATGGTGGGTAAATTCTGTTTAGAACCCTCCAGTATATGGTGAGTAAATTCAGTTTAGAACCCTCAAGTATATGGTGAGTAAAGTCCGTTTAGAACTCTCAAGTATATGGTGAGTAAATTCCGTTTAGAATCCTCCAGTATATGGTGAGTAAATTCTGTTTAGAATCCTCCAGTATATGGTGAGTAAATTCTGTTTAGAATCCTCCAGTATATGGTGAGTAAATTCTGTTTAGAACCCTCCAGTATATGTTGAGTAAATTCCGTTTAGAATCCTCCAGTTTATGGTGAGTAAATGCCGTTTAGAATCCTCCAGTTTATGGTGAGTAAATTCCATTTAGAACCCTCCAGTTTATGGTGAGTAAATACCATGTAGAATCCTCCAGTATATGGTGAGTAAATGCCGTTTAGAACCATCCAGTATATGGTGAGTAAATTCCATTTAGAACCCTCCAGTATATGGTGAGTAAATGCCGTTTAGAATCCTCCAGTTTATGGTGAGTAAATTCCGTTTAGAACCCTCCAGTATATGGTGAGTAAACTCCACTACTAAGGACAAGGTGTGTGTTCTTATTGCAGTAGGCTTGTCTTGGGATTGAACTTCTCCTACTTCTATCTGTTTGTAACCTACACACAGATCATTTGAGTAATCTAGAACCCTTTATGCTAAGTACATTACACATTAATTATACAATAACTGCAGTCTAGCAATAAAACCATTTTAATCATTGTGAGGAAAGAGAAATTAACTTACTAACGGGGGGTGGTAAAATATAAAATGCTAAGTGGGATGGGGAAAACTCTTAATCCTTAAATCCTTTAAAACCCTTTAAAAATATGAAAAAAAATGTGGCTGTATTCTAACAAGCTGTTTTAGTGTGGGTAGTCTGAGTACACATCATCATTTTAAATCAATTGTTTTCTCTTTTTTTTTTGTAAATCATTTTTGTGCCTGAGGCTGATCTGCCTCGCAGGCAACGTTTCCTTTGATATGCTTCCCAGATGACCACAACACAGCATCCCAGCCAGAGTTAACTTCTCTGTAGGATTTAGTGTTCGCCGTTCGTACGCCCTCCCAGATGTAGCTTCACCAAGTCCAACATTGACTTTATCTCCTGCGTTACACTGGGGCTTTGAACAATGTGTTGTGGATGGATGTGAAGTTTGGGATGAGAGAAAACTTGAAGTTGGTTGGTAGCCAATGTTGTGGGACTAGAATTAAAGAGGAGAGAAATGCCTTGAAGGCAAATGTACCTTGAAGGCTGTGTCCTTCAAACAGACTCAAAAAAGTGTTTGGAGGGAGTGATGAATAAACATGAGTGTCTCTGTCTCTCTCTCTGTCTCTCTCTCTCTCTCTCTCTCTCTCTCTGTCTCTCTCTCTCTCTCTCTCTCTCTCTCTGTCTCTCTCTGTCGGTCTCTCTGTCGCTCTCTGTCTGTCTCTCTCTCTCTCTCTCTCTCTCTCTCTCTCTCTCTCTCTCTCTCTCTCTCTCTCTCTCTCTCTCTGTCTCTCTCTCTCTGTCTCTCTCTGTCGGTCTCTCTGTCGCTCTCTGTCTGTCTCTCTCTCTCTCTCTCTCTCTCTCTCTCTGTCTCTCTCTCTCTCTCTCTCTCTCTCTCTCTCTCTCTGTCTCTCTCTCTCTCTCTCTCTCACTGTCTGTCTGTCTCTCTCTCTGTCTTTTGTTTGTTCATGTTTTCAGTCAGACAATGACCTTTACTTGAAGGGTGACTATGAAATCAAATCAAATCAAATGCCAAGTTCTAAATGAACCCACAGCAGGTGCATAATCAGAACATCAGTGAAACAAATCATTTGACTCTGTTTAGTTGACACCGATGGGGCCCAGAATCTGTGAGAAAACAAACACATCAAGCACACCTCATGAAGTTGTTTACATAGAGAATGGCATCGGAGACAATAACAACAGATTACATGGAAGGAACCTACTGTAAACAGATATACAATGGTTTCCTGTGTTCATCCTGATGGTTCCTTCTGTCTCTCTGTCCACTGACCTGATGGTTCCTCCTGTCTCTCTGTCCCCTGACCTGATGGTTCCTCCTGTCTCTCTGTCCCCTGACCTGATGGTTCCTCCTGCCTCTCTGTCCCCTGACCTGATGGTTCCTAGTGTCTCTCTGTCCCCTGACCTGATGGTTCCTCCTGTCTCTCTGTCTCCTGACCTGATGGTTCCTCCTGTCTCTCTGTCCCCTGACCTGATGGTTCCTAGTGTCTCTCTGTCCCCTGACCTGATGGTTCCTCCTGTCTCTCTGTCCCATGATCTGATGGTTCCTCCTGTCTCTCTGTCCCCTGACCTGATGGTTCCTCCTGTCTCTCTGTCCCCTAACCTGATGGTTCCTCCTGTCTCTCTGTCCCCTAACCTGATGGTTCCTCCTGTCTCTCTGTCCCCTGACCTGATGGTTCCTCCTGTCTCTCTGTCCCCTGACCTGATGGTTCCTCCTGTCTCTCTGTCCCCTGACCTGTTGGTTCCTAGTGTCTCTCTGTCCCCTGACCTGATGGTTCCTCCTGTCTGTCTGTCCCTTGACTGTGTTTATCCTGATGGTTCCTCCTGTCTCTCTGTCCCCTGACTGTGTCCCTACTGTGTTTATCCTGATGGTTCCTCTCTACCCTGAGTCTCCTGACTGTGTTTATCGTGATGGTTCCTCTCTACCCTGAGTCTCCTGACTGTGTTTATTGTGATGGCTCTTCCTGTCTCTCTGTCCCCTGATTGTGTTCCTACTGTGTTTATCGTGATGGTTCCTCTCTACCCTGAGTCCCCTGATTGTGTTCCTACTGTGTTTATCGTGATGGTTCCTCTCTACCCTGAGTCCCCTGATTGTGTTCCTACTGTGTTTATCGTGATGGTTCCTCTCTACCCTGAGTCCCCTGACTGTGTTCCTACTGTGTTTATCGTGATGGTTCCTCTCTACCCTGAGTCCCCTGACTGTGTTCCTACTGTGTTTATCATGATGGTTCCTCTCTACCCTGAGTCCCCTGACTGTGTTCCTACTGTGTTTATCGTGATGGTTCCTCTCTACCCTGAGTCCCCTGACTGTGTTCCTACTGTGTTTATCGTGATGGTTCCTCTCTACCCTGAGTCCCCTGACTGTGTTCCTACTGTGTTTATCGTGATGGTTCCTCTCTACCCTGAGTCCCCTGACTGTGTTCCTACTGTGTTTATCGTGATGGTTCCTCTCTACCCTGAGTCTCCTGACTGTGTTTATCGTGATGGTTCCTCTCTACCCTGAGTCCCCTGACTGTGTTTATCGTGATGGTTCCTCTCTACCCTGAGTCCCCTGACTGTGTTCCTACTGTGTTTATCGTGATGGTTCCTCTCTACCCTGAGTCCCCTGACTGTGTTCCTACTGTGTTTATCGTGATGGTTCCTCTCTACCCTGAGTCCCCTGACTGTGTTCCTACTGTGTTTATCGTGATGGTTCCTCTCTACCCTGAGTCCCCTGACTGTGTTCCTACTGTGTTTATCGTGATGGTTCCTCTCTACCCTGAGTCTCCTGACTGTGTTTATCGTGATGGTTCCTCTCTACCCTGAGTCCCCTGACTGTGTTTATCGTGATGGTTCCTCTCTACCCTGAGTCCCCTGACTGTGTTCCTACTGTGTTTATCGTGATGGTTCCTCTCTACCCTGAGTGCCCTGACTGTGTTCCTACTGTGTTTATCGTGATGGTTCCTCTCTACCCTGAGTGCCCTGACTGTGTTCCTACTGTGTTTATCGTGATGGTTCCTCTCTACCCTGAGTGCCCTGACTGTGTTCCTACTGTGTTTATCGTGATGGTTCCTCTCTACCCTGAGTGCCCTGACTGTGTTCCTACTGTGTTTATCGTGATGGTTCCTCTCTACCCTGAGTCCCCTGACTGTGTTCCTACTGTGTTTATCGTGATGGTTCCTCTCTACCGTGAGTCTCCTGACTGTGTTTATCGTGATGGTTCCTCTCTACCCTGAGTCTCCTGACTGTGTTTATCGTGATGATTCCTCTCTACCCTGAGTGCCCTGACTGTGTTCCTACTGTGTTTATCGTGATGGTTCCTCTCTACCCTGAGTCCCAACTCATGTGTAACAGCACCTCCCGTTGACCGTTTATTATGTAGCCAGTGAACTCTTCCGTTCTTTCTTTACACAATAATGTTATTCAGAAAACATGATTTAAAAGTTCTGTGTGTGTCCTCTAGATATATTTCTGGTTCTGCCTCGATAGTCACAGTAGATCATTAAGGTTCTGTGAAGCTGTGGATGAAGTCTTCTTTAAGGAGTTTCCTGAGCAGAAGCTGTGGATGAAGTCTTCTTTCAGGAGCTTCCTGAGCAGAAGCTGTGGATGAAGTCTTCTTTCAGGAGCTTCCTGAGCAGAAGCTGTGGATGAAGTCTTCTTTCAGGAGCTTCCTGAGCAGAAGCTGTGGATGAAGTCTTCTTTAAGGAGCTTCCTGAGCAGAAGCTTTGGATGAAGTCTTCTTTCAGGAGCTTCCTGAGCAGAAGCTGTGGATGAAGTCTTCTTTCAGGAGCTTCCTGAGCAGAAGCTGTGGATGAAGTCTTCTTTCAGGAGCTTCCTGAGCAGAAGCTGTGGATGAAGTCTTCTTTCAGGAGCTTCCTGAGCAGAAGCTGTGGATGAAGTCTTCTTTAAGGAGCTTCCTGAGCAGAAGCTGTGGATGAAGTCTTCTTTCAGGAGCTTCCTGAGCAGAAGCTGTGGATGAAGTCTTCTTTCAGGAGCTTCCTGAGCAGAAGCTGTGGATGAAGTCTTCTTTCAGGAGCTTCCTGAGCAGAAGCTGTGGATGAAGTCTTCTTTCAGGAGCTTCCTGAGCAGAAGCTGTGGATGAAGTCTTCTTTCAGGAGCTTCCTGAGCAGAAGCGGTGGATGAAGTCTTCTTTCAGGAGCTTCCTGAGCAGAAGCGGTGGATGAAGTCCTCTTTCAGGAGCTTCCTGAGCAGAAGCGGTGTTTCACTTGGAACCTCCGTGTGTCTCTATGATGTCATCACCTATTTTATTGTCTTGTTAAACTCGCGGGTGTTTTTGTTTCAACTTCAATATCCACAGCTGAAGTTACGCTGCTTGGAACTGAACCACAACTACGTGATGGTGAATGGCGACGAACCTTATAGCACATGCATGAACGTATCTATTAAAATACCATCCCGACGTCTGGTTTCTATCTCCACTATAAGGGTTGTTTTATATCTCCACTATAAGGGTTGTTTTATATCTCCACTATAAGGGTTGTTTTATATCTCCACTATAAGGGTTGTTTTATTTCTCCACTATAAGGGTTGTTTTATATCTCCACTATAAGGGTTGTTTTATATCTCCTCTATAAGGGTTGTTTTATATCTTCACTATAAGGGTTGTTTTATATCTCCACTATAAGGGTTGTTACGTATCTCAGGTTTCTATCTCCACTATAAGGGTTGTTTTATATCTCCACTATAAGGGTTGTTTTATATCTCCACTATAAGGGTTGTTTTATATCTCCAATATAAGGGTTGTTTTATATCTCCACTATAAGGGTTGTTACGTATCTCAGGTTTCTATCTCCACTATAAGGGTTGTTTTATATCTCCACTATAAGGGTTGTTTTATATCTCCACTATAAGGGTTGTTTTATATATTCACGATAAGGGTTGTTTTATATCTCCACTATAAGGGTTGTTTTATATCTCCACTATAAGGGTTGTTACGTATCTCAGGTTTATATCTCCACTATAAGGGTTGTTTTATATCTCCACTATAAGGGTTGTTTTATATCTCCACTATAAGGGTTGTTTTATATCCCCACTATGAGGGTTGTTACGTATCTCAGGTTTCTATCTCCACTATAAGGGTTGTTTTATATCTCCACTATAAGGGTTGTTTTATATCTCCTCTATAAGGGTTGTTTAATATCTCCACTATAAGGGTTGTTAAGTAACTCAGGTTTCTATCTCCACTGTAAGGGTTGTTTTTATATCAAGTTTTCCATCTCGGAAACAAACTGAGACTGAGAATTGCAGTCAGGAGGTCCAGCTGCCTGATATAGAGAGTGTTTGTATCCCAAATTGCACCTTATTCCCTATGGGCCCTGGTCAAAAGTAGTACACTATATAGGGAATAGTGTGCCAATTGGGACGCAGCAACCTACAGTCTTAAAAAACTATTTTACATCTGGCTCGCAAAAACTGGTTAGAACTGTTTAATATGTGCATGGAAAAAGCAGCCCGTGGAAAGCCAGTCCTCCCTGTTTCCTTCCCTGACCAAACTCCCTGTGTGTTGTTTCCAATGGTACCCTATTCCCTATATAATTCACCACTTTTGACCAGAGGCTTTTTTGGTCATGGTCACATGATGATGTGCACTGTAGGGAATAGGGTACCGTTTGGAATGTACACCCTGTTATTCCCTGACTAGACCAGATTAGGGACGAAGAGATTATCATTAAAACTGATGCCGGTGTTTTTCTTTGTTCTCAGAGGTGGCACGAAACTACTAGTCCTGTCTGGGACACCTCTCTCTCTGTGTGTGTGTGTGTGTGTGTGTGTCTCTCTCTCTCTCTCTCTGTGTGTGTGTGTGTGTGTGTGTGTCTCTCTCTCTCTCTCTCTGTGTGTGTGTCTGTCTGTCTGTCTGTCTGCCTGTCTGCCTGTCTGCCTGTCTGCCTGCCTGTTTGTCTGTCTGTCCGTGTGGGTGTGTCTGTGTGTTTCTGTGTGTGTCTGTCTGTCTGTGTGGGTGTGTGTGTGTCTTTCTGTCTGTTTGTCTGTCTGTGTGGGTGTGTCTGTGTGTGTGTCTGTCTGTGTGGGTGTGTCTGTGTGTTTCTGTGTGTGTCTGTCTGTCTGTGTGGGTGTGTCTGTGTGTGTCTGTGTGTGTGTGTCTGTCTGTGTGGGTGTGTCTGTGTGTGTGTGTCTGTGTGTGTGTGTGTCTGTCTGTCTGTGTGGGTGTGTCTGTGTGTGTCTGTGTGTGTCTGAGTGTGTCTGAGTATGTGTGTGTGTGTATCTGAGTGTGTGTGTGTATCTGAGAGTGTGTATGTGTGTGTGTGTGTGTGTGTGTGTGTGTGTGTGTGTGTGTGTGTGTGTGTGTGTGTGTGTGTGTGTGTGTGTGTGTGTGTGTGTGTGTGTGTGTGTCTGAGTGTGTGTGTGAGTGTATCTGAGTGTGTGTGTGTGAGTGCATCTGAGTGTATCTGAGTGTGTGTGTGTGAGTGCATCTGAGTGTGTGTGTGAGTGTATCTGAGTGTGTGTGTGAGTGTATCTGAGTGTGTGTATGTGTGTATCTGAGTGTGTGTGTGAGTGTATCTGAGTGTGTGTGTGAGTGTATCTGAGTGTGTGTATGTGTGTATCTGAGTGTGTGTGTGAGTGTATCTGTGTGTGTGTGTGTATCTGAGTGTTTATCTGAGTGTATCTGAGTGTGTGTGTGTGTGTGTGAGTGTATCTGAGTGTGTGTGTGTGTGTGTGTGTGAGTGTATCTGAGTGTGTGCGGTAGGCAGCACAGCATGTTCCTCGTACTCCCTACAAAAGGCCATCTGCCTCTCTGTCAAAGCCTGCAGAAACCACAGGTGTCTCTCTTTCTCTCCCTTCTCATCCATCTCGGTGTCTGGGAGTCTGTCCTTCGTCCATCTCTGTCTCTGGGAGTCTGGGAGTCTGACCTTCTCATCCATCTCTGTCTCTGGGAGTCTGTCCTTCTCATCCATCTCTGTCTCTGGGAGTCTGGGAGTCTGACCTTCTCATCCATCTCTGTCTCTGGGAGTCTGTCCTTCTCATCCATCTCTGTGTCTGGGAGTCTGTCCTTCTCATCCATCTCTGTCTCTGGGAGTCTGTCCTTCATCCATCTCTGTCTCTGGGAGTCTGTCCTTCTCATCCATCTCTGTCTCTGGGAGTCTGGGAGTCTGACCTTCATCCATCTCTGTCTCTGGGAGTCTGTCCTTCTCATCCATCTCGGTGTCTGGGAGTCTGTCCTTCTCATCCATCTCTGTCTCTGGGAGTCTGGGAGTCTGACCTTCATCCATCTCTGTCTCTGGGAGTCTGTCCTTCTCATCCATCTCTGTCTCTGGGAGTCTGTCCTTCTCATCCATCTCTGTCTCTGGGAGTCTGTCCTTCTCATCCATCTCTGTCTCTGGGAGTCTGTCCTTCATCCATCTCTGTCTCTGGGAGTCTGGGAGTCTGACCTTCTCATCCATCTCTGTTTCTGGGAGTCTGTCCTTCATCCATCTCTGTCTCTGGGAGTCTCGGAGTCTGACCTTCTCATCCATCTCGGTGTCTGGGAGTCTGTCCTTCATCCATCTCTGTCTCTGGGAGTCTGGGAGTCTGACCTTCTCATCCATCTCTGTGTCTGGGAGTCTGTCCTTCTCATCCATCTCTGTGTCTGGGAGTCTGTCTTTCTCATCCATCTCTGTCTCTGGGAGTCTGTCCTTCTGATCCATCTCTGTCTCTGGGAGTCTGTCGTTCTCCTCCATCTCTGTCTCTGGGAGTCTGTCCTTCTCATCCATCTCTGTCTCTGGGAGTCTGTCCTTCTCATCCATCTCTGTCTCTGGGAGTCTGTCCTTCTCATCCATCTCTGTCTCTGGGAGTCTGTCCTTCTCATCCATCTCTGTCTCTGGGAGTCTGTCCTTCTCATCCATCTCTGTCTCTGGGAGTCTGTCCTTCTCATCCATCTCTGTCTCTGGGAGTCTGTCCTTCTCATTCATCTCTGTCTCTGGGAGTCTGTCCTTCTCATCCATCTCTGTCTCTGGGAGTCTGTCCTTCTCATCCATCTCTGTCTCTGGGAGTCTGTCCTTCTCATCCATCTCTGTCTCTGGGAGTCTGTTCTTCTCATCCATCTCTGTCTCTGGGAGTCTGTCTTTCTCCTCCATCTCTGTCTCTGGGAGTCTGTCCTTCCCATTCATTTCTGTCTCTGAGAGTCTGTCCTTCTCATCCATCTCTGTCTCTGGGAGTCTGTCCTTCTGATCCATCTCTGTCTCTGGGAGTCTGTCCTTCTCCTCCATCTCTGTCTCTGGGAGTCTGTCCTTCGCATCCATCTCTGTCTCTGGGAGTCTGTCCTTCTCATCCATCTCTGTCTCTGGGAGTCTGTCCTTCTCATCCATCTCTGTCTCTGGGAGTCTGTCCTTCTCATCCATCTCTGTCTCTGGGAGTCTGTCCTTCTCATCCATCTCTGTCTCTGGGAGTCTGTCCTTCTCATCCATCTCTGTCTCTGGGAATCTGTCCTTACCTCCATCTCTGTCTCTGGGAGTCTGTCCTTCTCATCCATCTCTGTCTCTGGGAGTCTGTCCTTCTCATCCATCTCTGTCTCTGGGAGTCTGTCCATCTCCTCCATCTCTCTCTCTGGGAGTCTGTCCTTCTCATCCATCTCTGTCTCTGGGAGTCTGTCCTTCTCATCCATCTCTGTCTCTGGGAGTCTGTCCTTCTCATCCATCTCTGTCTCTGGGAGTCTGTCCTCCTCCATCTCTGTCTCTGGGAGTCTGTCATTCTCACCCATCTCTCATCCATCTCTGGGAGTCTGTCTTTCTCATCCATCTCTGTCTCTGGGAGGTTGTCCTTCTCATCCATCTCTGTCTCTGGGAGTCTGTCCTTCTCATCCATCTCTGTCTCTGGGAGTCTGTCCTTCTCATCCATCTCTGTCTCTGGGAGTCTGTCCTTCCCATCCATTTCTGTCTCTGGGAGTCTGTCCTTCTCATCCATCTCTGTCTCTGGGAGTCTGTCCTCCTCCATCTCTGTCTCTGGGAGTCTGTCCTTCTCATCCATCTCTGTCTCTGGGAGTCTGTCCTTCCCATCCATTTCTGTCTCTGGGAGTCTGTCCTTCTCATCCATCTCTGTCTCTGGGAGTCTGTCCTCCTCCATCTCTGTCTCTGGGAGTCTGTCCTTCTCATCCATCTCTGTCTCTGGGAGTCTGTTCTTCTCATCCATCTCTGTCTCTGGGGGTCTGTCCTTCTCATTCATCTCTGTCTCTGGGAGTCTGTCCTTCTCCTCCATCTCTGTCTCTGGGAGTCTGTCCTTCTCATCCATCTGTCTCTGGGAGTCTGTCCTTCTCATCCATCTCTGTCTCTGGGAGTCTGTCCTTCTCCTCCATCTCTGTCTCTGGGAGTCTGTCTTTCTCATCCATCTCTGTCTCTGGGAGTCTGTCCTTCCCATCCATCTCTGTCTCTGGGAGTCTGTCCTTCCCATCCATCTCTGTCTCTGGGAGTCTGTCCTTCTCCTCCATCTCTGTTTTTGTGAATCTGTGTTTGGTTTCTAACCAGGAGTTTTTTTAACAGATCTTCTACTGGGCCTCTCTCTGAGTGTCTTTCTATTCCATATTGCTGACATGCAGTGGTCTGGTGTCTCCTGTCTCTGTTCTGTCCTCAGAACTACTGGGGGTACAGTATGACTGGTCTCCCCTGTGTTCTGTCCTCCTCGGGACCACTGAGTCCTCTGTCTGAACCTGTATTGAGGGAGGATACAGGTCAAACACTGAGTCCTCTACCTGAACCCGTGTTGAGGGAGGATACAGGTCAAACACTGAGTCCTCTACCTGAACCTGTGTTGAGGGAGGATACAGATCAAACACTGAGTCATCTGTGTTGAGGGAGGATACAGGACTGGTATCAAACACTGAGTCCTCTGTGTTGAGGGAGGATACGGGTCAAACACTGAGTCCTCTGTGTTGAGGGAGGATACGGGTCAAACATTGAGTCCTCTGTGTTGAGGGAGGATACAGGTCAAACACTGAGTCCTCTGTGTTGAGGGAGGATACAGGTAAAACACTGAGTCCTCTGTGTTGAGGGAGGATACAGGTCAAACACTGAGTCCTCTGTGTTGAGGGAGGATACAGGTCAAACACTGAGTCCTCTGTGTTGAGGGAGGATACAGGTCAAACACTGAGTCCTCTGTGTTGAGGGAGGATACAAGTCTGGTATCAAACACTGAGTCCTCTGTGTTGAGGGAGGATACAGGTCTGGTATCAAACACTGAGTCCTCTGTGATGAGGGAGGATACAGGACTGGTGTCAAACACTGAGTCCTCTGTGTTGAGGGAGGATACAGGTCTGGTATCAAACACTGAGTCCTCTGTGTTGAGGGAGGATACAGGTCTGGTATCAAACACTGAGTCCTCTGTGAGTTTTAGAGGGGACTCTGGGTAGTGTGAGAATGGACTCTAGGTAGTTTTAGAGGGGACTCTGGGTTGTGTGAGAGGGGACTCTGGGTAGTGTGAGAGGGTACTCTGAGTAGTGTGAGAGGGGACTCTGGGTAGTGTGAGAGGGGACTCTGGGTAGTGTGAGAGGGGACTCTGGGTAGTTTTAGAGGGGACTCTGGGTAGTGTGAGAGGGGACTCTGGGTAGTGTGAGAGGGGACTCTGGGTAGTTTTAGAGGGTACTCTGGGTAGTGTGAGAGGGGACTCTGGGTAGTGTGAGAGGGGACTCTGGGTAGTGTGAGAGGGGACTCTGGGTAGTGTGAGAGGGGACTCTGGGTAGTTTTAGAGGGTACTCTGGGTAGTGTGAGAGGGGACTCTCGGTAGTGTGAGAGGGGACTCTGGGTAGTTTTAGAGGGTACTCTGGGTAGTTTTAGAGGGGACTCTGGGTAGTGTGAGATGGGACTCTGGGTAGTGTGAGAGGGGACTCTGGGTAGTTTTAGAGGGGACTCTGGGTAGTGTAAGAGGGGACTGGGTAGTGTGAGAGGGGACTCTGGGTAGTGTGAGAGGGGACTCTGGGTAGTGTGAGAGGGGACTCTGGGTATTTTTAGAGGGGACTGGGTAGTGTGAGAGGGTACTCTGGGTAGTGTGAGAGAGGTAACATGGGGGGACTGGGGCTGGCTGCAGAGCTACGGTATCCCCTTGTCTTAGTGCCAGGAAGGACATGGGGTGACTGGGGCTGGCTGCAGAGCTACTGTTTCCCCTTGTCTTAGTGCCAGAGATGACATGGGGTGACTGGGGCTGGCCGCAGAGCTACTGTAGCCCCTTGTCTTAGTGTCAGAGAGGACATGGGGTGACTGGGGCTGGCCGCAGAGCTACTGTAGCCCCTTGTCTTAGTGTCAGAGAGGACATGGGTTGACTGGGGCTGGCCGCAGAGCTACTGTAGCCCCTTGTCTTAGTGTCAGAGAGGACTGGGGCTGGCTGTAGAACTACTGTAGCCCCTTGCCTTAGTGTCAGAGAGGACATGGGGTGACTGGGGCTTGCCGCAGAGCTACTGTAGCCCCTTGTCTTAGTGTCAGAGAGGACATGGGGTGCCTGGGGCTGGCCGCAGAGCTACTGTAGCCCCTTGTCTTAGTGTCAGAGAGGACATGGGGTAACTGTGGCTGGCCGCAGAGCTACTGTAGCCCCTTGTCTTAGTGTCAGAGAGGACATGGGGTTACTGGGGCTGGCCGCAGTGCTACTGTAGCCCCTTGTCTTAGTGTCGGAGAGGACATGGGGTGCCTGGGGCTGGCCGCAGAGCTACTGTAGCCCCTTGTCTTAGTGTCAGAGAGGACATGGGGTAACTGTGGCTGGCCGCAGAGCTACTGTAGCCCCTTGTCTTAGTGTCAGAGAGGACATGGGGTGACTGGGGCTGGCCGCAGAGCTACTGTAGCCCCTTGTCTTAGTGTCAGAGAGGACATGGGGTGACTGGGGCTGGCCGCAGAGCTACTGTAGCCCCTTGTCTTAGTGTCAGAGGGGACATGGGGTGACTGGGGCTGGCCGCAGAGCTACTGTAGCCCCTTGTCTTAATGTCAGAGGGGACATGGGGTGACTGGGGCTGGCCGCAGAGCTACTGTAGCCCCTTGTCTTAGTGTCAGAGAGGACTGGGGCTGGCCGCAGAGCTACTGTAGCCCCTTGTCTTAGTGTCAGAGAGGACATGGGGTAACTGTGGCTGGCCGCAGAGCTACTGTAGCCCCTTGTCTTAGTGTCAGAGAGGACATGGGGTTACTGGGGCTGGCCGCAGAGCTACTGTAGCCACTTGTCTTAGTGTCGGAGAGGACATGGGGTGCCTGGGGCTGGCCGCAGAGCTACTGTAGCCCCTTGTCTTAGTGTCAGAGAGGACATGGGGTAACTGTGGCTGGCCGCAGAGCTACTGTAGCCCCTTGTCTTAGTGTCAGAGAGGACATGGGGTGACTGGGGCTGGCCGCAGAGCTACTGTAGCCCCTTGTCTTAGTGTCAGAGAGGACATGGGGTGACTGGGGCTGGCCGCAGAGCTACTGTAGCCCCTTGTCTTAGTGTCAGAGGGGACATGGGGTGACTGGGGCTGGCCGCAGAGCTACTGTAGCCCCTTGTCTTAATGTCAGAGGGGACATGGGGTGACTGGGGCTGGCCGCAGAGCTACTGTAGCCCCTTGTCTTAGTGTCAGAGAGGACTGGGGCTGGCCGCAGAGCTACTTTAGCTCCTTGTCTTAGTGTCAGAGAGGACATGGGGTGACTGGGGCTGGCCGCAGAGCTACTGTAGCCCCTTGTCTTAATGTCAGAGAGGACTGGGGCTGGCCGCAGAGCTACTGTAGCTCCTTGTCTTAGTGTCAGAGAGGACATGGGGTGACTGGGGCTGGCTGCAGAGCTACTGTAGCCCCTTGTCTTAATGTCAGAGAGGACTGGGGCTGGCCGCAGAGCTACTGTAGCTCCTTGTCTTAGTGTCAGAGAGGACATGGGGTGCCTGGGGCTGGCCGCAGAGCTACTGTAGCCCCTTGTCTTAGTGTCAGAGAGGACATGGGGTAACTGTGGCTGGCCGCAGAGCTACTGTAGCCCCTTGTCTTAGTGTCAGAGAGGACATGGGGTTACTGGGGCTGGCCGCAGTGCTACTGTAGCCCCTTGTCTTAGTGTCGGAGAGGACATGGGGTGCCTGGGGCTGGCCGCAGAGCTACTGTAGCCCCTTGTCTTAGTGTCAGAGAGGACATGGGGTAACTGTGGCTGGCCGCAGAGCTACTGTAGCCCCTTGTCTTAGTGTCAGAGAGGACATGGGGTGACTGGGGCTGGCCGCAGAGCTACTGTAGCCCCTTGTCTTAGTGTCAGAGAGGACATGGGGTGACTGGGGCTGGCCGCAGAGCTACTGTAGCCCCTTGTCTTAGTGTCAGAGGGGACATTGGGTGACTGGGGCTGGCCGCAGAGCTACTGTAGCCCCTTGTCTTAATGTCAGAGGGGACATGGGGTGACTGGGGCTGGCCGCAGAGCTACTGTAGCCCCTTGTCTTAGTGTCAGAGAGGACTGGGGCTGGCCGCAGAGCTACTGTAGCCCCTTGTCTTAGTGTCAGAGAGGACATGGGGTAACTGTGGCTGGCCGCAGAGCTACTGTAGCCCCTTGTCTTAGTGTCAGAGAGGACATGGGGTTACTGGGGCTGGCCGCAGAGCTACTGTAGCCCCTTGTCTTAGTGTCGGAGAGGACATGGGGTGCCTGGGGCTGGCCGCAGAGCTACTGTAGCCCCTTGTCTTAGTGTCAGAGAGGACATGGGGTAACTGTGGCTGGCCGCAGAGCTACTGTAGCCCCTTGTCTTAGTGTCAGAGAGGACATGGGGTGACTGGGGCTGGCCGCAGAGCTACTGTAGCCCCTTGTCTTAGTGTCAGAGAGGACATGGGGTGACTGGGGCTGGCCGCAGAGCTACTGTAGCCCCTTGTCTTAGTGTCAGAGGGGACATGGGGTGACTGGGGCTGGCCGCAGAGCTACTGTAGCCCCTTGTCTTAATGTCAGAGGGGACATGGGGTGACTGGGGCTGGCCGCAGAGCTACTGTAGCCCCTTGTCTTAGTGTCAGAGAGGACTGGGGCTGGCCGCAGAGCTACTTTAGCTCCTTGTCTTAGTGTCAGAGAGGACATGGGGTGACTGGGGCTGGCCGCAGAGCTACTGTAGCCCCTTGTCTTAATGTCAGAGAGGACTGGGGCTGGCCGCAGAGCTACTGTAACTCCTTGTCTTAGTGTCAGAGAGGACATGGGGTGACTGGGGCTGGCTGCAGAGCTACTGTAGCCCCTTGTCTTAATGTCAGAGAGGACTGGGGCTGGCCGCAGAGCTACTGTAGCTCCTTGTCTTAGTGTCAGAGAGGACATGGGGTGACTGGGGCTTGCTGCAGAGCTACTGCATTCTTCCCCCACTGAAAAAAAGACAAAGATGTATAAAGACATATTAAAACATTTAAGGACATTTAAAGACATTTGAAGACATATGAAGACATTCAAAATACATATTAAGACATTTCATGACATTTAAAGACATACAGGTCAGTCTCTCAGTTCTAAAGTAAAGACATACAGGTCAATCTCTCAGTTCTAAAGACCTACAGGTCAGTCTCTCAGTTCTAAAGACATACAGGTCAGTCTCTCAGTTCTAAAGACATACAGGTCAGTATCTCAGTTCTAAAGACATACAGGTGTGGCTGGCCGCAGAGCTACTGTAGCCCCTTGTCTTAGTGTCAGAGAGGACATGGGGTTACTGGGGCTGGCCGCAGTTCTCAGTTCTAAAGACATACAGGTCAGTCTCTCAGTTCTAAAGACATACAGGTCAGTCTCTCAGTTCTAAAGACCTACAGGTCAGTCTCTCAGTTCTAAAGACATACAGGTCAGTCTCTCAGTTCTAAAGACATACAGGTCAGTCTCTCAGTTCTAAAGACATACAGGTCAGTCTCTCAGTTCTAAAGACATACAGGTCAGTCTCTCAGTTCTAACGTAAAGACATACAGGTCAGTCTCTCAGTTCTAAAGTAAAGACATACAGGTCAGTCTCTCAGTTCTAAATACATACAGGTCAGTCTCTCAGTTCTAAAGACCTACAGGTCAGTCTCTCAGTTCTAAAGACATACAGGTCAGTCTCTCAGTTCTAAAGACATACAGGTCAGTCTCTCAGTTCTAAAGACATACAGGTCAGTCTCTCAGTCTAAAGACATACAGGTCAGTCTCTCAGTTCTAACGTAAAGACATACAGGTCAGTCTCTCAGTTCTAAAGTAAAGACATACAGGTCAGTCTCTCAGTTCTAAAGACATACAGGTCAGTCTCTCAGTTCTAAAGACCTACAGGTCAGTCTCTCAGTTCTAAAGACATACAGGTCAGTCTCTCAGTTCTAAAGACATACAGGTCAGTCTCTCAGTTCTAAAGACATACAGGTCAGTCTCTCAGTTCTAAAGACATACAGGTCAGTCTCTCAGTTCTAAAGACATACAGGTCAGTCTCTCAGTTCTAAAGACATACAGGTCAGTCTCTCAGTTCTAAAGTAAAGACATACAGGTCAGTCTCTCAGTTCTAAAGTAAAGACATACAGGTCAGTCTCTCAGTTCTAAAGTAAAGACCTACAGGTCAGTCTCTCAGTTCTAAAGACATACAGGTCAGTCTCTCAGTTCTAAAGACCTACAGGTCAGTCTCTCAGTTCTAAAGTAAAGACATACAGGTCAGTCTCTCAGTTCTAAAGACCTACCGGTCAGTCTCTCAGTTCTAACGTAAAGATACATACGAGTAAGAGCTCTCTGTGTTAGTGATTTAGAGAGAGAGAGATAGAGAGAGACAGATTATATTGGGGTAGAGGACAAATTGACAGGAGTCCCCTGCTGAGTTTTAATCCTGCCAGGGGTCAGCAAGGGTCTCACACACACACAGGCACGCACGCCGACACGCAAACACACACACACACACACACACAGTCGGCTCTGTTGAATACAGAACACAAGACAGTGGAGCGTCTGTCTGGGTCCTATTTCCTCCTTCAACACTCTGTACATGGAAATGCCTGAAATGACTGTACATTCCTAGGACCCAGACAGACACTCTACTGTCCTGTGTTCTGCCTTCATCAGAGACTGTAAAGTCCTTGGACCCAGACAGACGCTCCACTGTCCTGTGTTCTGCCTTCATCAGAGACTGTAAAGTCCTTGGACCCAGACAGACGCTCCACTGTCCTGTGTTCTGCCTTCATCAGAGACTGTAAAGTCCTAGGACCCAGACAGACGCTCCACTGTCCTGTGTTCGTTCTGTATTCAACAGACTGTACAGTCCTAGGACCCAGACAGACGCTCCACTGTCCTGTATTCTGCCTTCATCAGAGACTGTACATTCCAGTCAGTCCCTGAGCAGAGGGGAATTCATAACATCTGGCAACATAAGGAATCACATACACTGCGCCTGAAGTTGACAGTTAGTTTACGTGCCAAGTGGGACACTATTCCTTCTATAGGGCCCATAGGGCTCAGTTCAAAGTAGTGCACTACGTAGGGAATGGCGTACCGTTTGGGACGTACGCTTAGTTCTAACATGGCTGTCTAAAAAGAAATAGAGAGCGAGAGACTCATTGAGCATAGCCTTGCTATTGACAAAGGCTGCCATAGGCAGAGAATACCGGAGACCATTATCGGAGATAAATAACAAAGTACGCGCACTCACCGGAACACGCAACACACACTACAGCCAAAATGGGAGCCACTTACTAAAACTTCAAATTCTAGCTAATTTTTCAACAAACAAGCCTGAAACTCTTTCCAAAGACTGTTGACATCTAGTGGAAGCCCTAGGAACTGCCCATATTCCCATTGACAGCCATAGTAATCAAGGATGAGCTGGAGAAAAAACATTCTGGATGGATGGTCCTTGGGTTTTTGCCTGCCATATCAGTTTTGTTTTACTCAACATAACTATACTCATACTGGACACTTTGGAGTGTCTCCTATCCAATACTACCAAATAAATGCATTTCTGGGCCTGAGTAGATTCTGGGCCTGAGTAACAGGCAGTTTACTTTGGGCACCTCATTCATCCAAACTTCCAAATACTGCCCCCTAGCCCGAAGAAGTAAAATTCTACAACCACCTAAAAGAAAGTGATTCCCAAACTTTCCATAACAAAGCTACCACCTACAGAGAAGTTAAACTGGAGAAGAGTCCCCTAAGCAAGCTGGTCCTGGGGTCCTGTTCACAAACGCAAACACACCCCACAGAGCCCCAGGACAGCAACACAATTAGACCCAATCAAATAATGAGAAAACAAAAAGATAATTACTTGACACATTGGAAAGAATTAACAAAAAAACTGAGCAAACTAGAATGCTATTTGGCCCTACACAGAGAGTACACAGCGGCAGAATACCTGACCACTGTGACTGACCCAAACTTAAGGAAAGCTTTGACTATGTACAGACTCAGTGAGCATAGCCTTGCTATTGAGAAAGGCCGCCGTAGGCAGACATGGCTCTCAAGAGAAGACAGGCTATGTGCTCACTGCCCACAAAATGAGGTGGAAACTGAGCTGCACTTCCTAACCTCCTGCCAAATGTAGGACCATATTAGAGACACATATTTCCCTCAGATTACACAGATCCACAAAGAATTCGAAAACAAACCCAATTTTGATAAACTCCCATATCTACTGGGTGAAATTCCACAGTGTGCCATCACAGCAGCAAGATTTGTGACCTGTTGCCACGAGAAAAGGGCAACCAGTGAAGAACAAACACCATTGTAAATACAACCCATATTTATGCTTATTTATTTTATCCTGTGTCCTTTAACCATTTGTACATCGTTACAACACTGTATGTTGACATATTATGACATTTGAAATGTCTTTATTCTTTTGTAAGTTGTGTGAGTGTAATATTTACTGTTCATTTTATTGTTTATTTCACTTTTGTATATTTATCTACTTCACTTGCTTTGGCAAGGTTAAAATATGTTTCCCATGCCAATAAAACCCTTTGAATTGAATTGAGGGAGGCAGAAAGGGAGAGAGTGGGAGAGAGCAGAATAAATTCAGCATCTCGGGTTGCTAAACTGTGCTGAGCTGAGCTGTGGTGGCCTGGAGAGTGTGAATGCAGCAGCTGGGTGCCACTCTGTGAACTTGGTCATCAATAAATGATCAGAGACTGCCATCTGGAGAGAGAGGACCCAGCCAGAGACAGGGACAGGGTCAGAGAGAGAGGGCCCAGCCAGAGACAGGGACAGGGTCAGACTGAGAGGGCCCAGCCAGAGACAGGGACAGAGACAGGGTCAGCAAGAGAGGGCCCAGCCAGAGACAGGGACAGAGACAGAGAGAGAGGGCCCAGCCAGAGACAGGGACAGGGTCACAGAGAGAGGGTCCAGACAGAGACAGGGACAGAGACAGAGAGAGAGAGCCCAGCCAGAGACAGGGACAGGGTCAGACTGAGAGGGCCAAGCTAGAGACAGGGACAGAGACAGGGTCAGCGAGAGAGGGCCCAGCCAGAGACAGGGACAGAGACAGAGAGAGAGGGCCCAGCCAGAGACAGGGACAGGGTCACAGAGAGAGGGTCCAGACAGAGAGGGACAGAGACAGAGAGAGAGAGCCCAGCCAGTGACAGGGACAGGGTCAGACTGAGAGGGCCCAGCCAGGGACAGGGTCAGAGCGAGAAGGCCCAGCCAGAGACAGGGACAGGGTCCGACTGAGAGGGCCCAGCCAGAGACAGGGACAGGGACAGGGTCAGAGAGAGAGGGCAAAGCCAGAGACAGGGACAGAGACAGGGTCAGAGAGAGAGGGCCCAGCCAGAGATAGGGACAGGGTCAGAGAAAGAGGGCCCAGCGAGAGACAGGGACAGAGACAGAGACAGGGACAGGGACAGAGACAGGGACAGAGACAGAGACAGGGATAGAGACAGAGACAGAGACAGAGACAGGGACAGAGACAGGGTCAGAGAGAGAGGGCCCAGCCAGAGACAGGGACAGAGACAGAGACAGGGACAGGGACAGAGACAGGGACAGAGACAGGGACAGAGACAGAGACAGGGATAGAGACAGAGACAGGGACAGAGACAGAGACAGGGACAGAGACAGGGACAGAGACAGAGACAGGGACAGAGACAGGGACAGGGACAGAGGCAGGTACAGAGAGAGAGAGAGAGAGGGACAGCGACAGAAGCAGAGATCGAGACAGAGACAGGGACAGAGACAGAGACAAGGACAGAGCAGCATAGGACAGGCCACACACAAACACACACAAACACACACACACCACTCTGAAGGCCACCAATCAGCAGTAAGCAACGAGAGACAATAGTCTACACATTGATCACGGAGCTAAATGGGGAGGACTTCCATTTTACCCTGGTCTGTGACTGACGCTGTCGTATGTGTGGCGGTACTGAGGCTGCCCTGACATTCTCTGACCCCTTTAGTCCCACGCTACGCGACTTCTCCTGAATATGAGGCTTTGATTCTCTCACTGACTCCACTATTGTCCACCTCATTAATAATGGAAAATATATAAGTTATACTGAAATCATGCTGATTTGCTGCGATCTAACTTCTATTTGACATTTGTCTGTGTTTGGGGCCTTAAAGACCTGTTTTCACCATGAAAGGTCCCCTGGTGCTGATTGTAGAAGATCAAGCTGAAATTAAAGTCGTTTTGTATCAAGACATTATTTTGACCGAGATTACAAGAGACGTCAACAAACGGTCATCTTTAAAGTTCTGCTTTCATTCAAACACGCTGCTACTATAGGTTCTCTATGGAGCTAAACATGAATTAGTCTGTTGGGTTCTATAGGTTCTCTATGGAGCTAAACATGAATTAGTCTGTTGGGTTCTATAGGTTCTCTATGGAGCTAAACATGAATTAGTCTGTTGGGTTCTATAGGTTCTCTATGGAGCTAAACATGAATTAGTCTGTTGGGTTCTATAGGTTCTCTATGGAGCTAAACATGAATTAGTCTGTTGGGTTCTATAGGTTCTCTATGGAGCTAAACATGAATTAGTCTGTTGGGTTCTATAGGTTCTCTATGGAGCTAAACATGAATTAGTCTGTTGGGTTCTATAGGTTCTCTATGTAGCTAAACATGAATTAGTCTGTTGGGTTCTATAGGTTCTCTATGGAGCTAAACATGAATTAGTCTGTTGGGTTCTATAGGTTCTCTATGGAGCTAAACATGAATTAGTCTGTTGGGTTCTATAGGTTCTCTATGGAGCTAAACATGAATTAGTCTGTTGGGTTCTATAGGTTCTCTATGGAGCTAAACATGAATTAGTCTGTTGGGTTCTATAGGTTCTCTATGGAGCTAAACATGAATTAGTCTGTTGGGTTCTATAGGTTCTCTATGTAGCTAAACATGAATTAGTCTGTTGGGTTCTATAGGTTCTCTATGGAGCTAAACATGAATTAGTCTGTTGGGTTCTATAGGTTCTCTATGGAGCTAAACATGAATTAGTCTGTTGGGTTCTATAGGTTCTCTATGGAGCTAAACATGAATTAGTCTGTTGGGTTCTATAGGTTCTCTATGGAGCTAAACATGAATTAGTCTGTTGGGTTCTATAGGTTCTCTATGGAGCTAAACATGAATTAGTCTGTTGGGTTCTATAGGTTCTCTATGGAGCTAAACATGAATTAGTCTGTTGGGTTCTATAGGTTCTCTATGGAGCTAAACATGAATTAGTCTGTTGGGTTCTATAGGTTCTCTATGGAGCTAAACATGAATTAGTCTGTTGGGTTCTATAGGTTCTCTATGGAGCTAAACATGAATTAGTCTGTTGGGTTCTATAGGTTCTCTATGGAGCTAAACATGAATTAGTCTGTTGGGTTCTATAGGTTCTCTATGGAGCTAAACATGAATTAGTCTGTTGGGTTCTATAGATTCCCTATGGAGCTAAACATGAATTAGTCTGTTGTGTTAATGTAGACTTATCAGACTGGGTCTCTGTAGTCTGTTGTGTTAATGTAGAGTTATCAGACTGGGTCTCTGTAGTCTGTTGTTTTAATGTAGAGTTATCAGACTGGGTCTCTGTAGTCTGTTGTGTTAATGTAGAGTTATCAGACTGGGTCTCTGTAGTCTGTTGTGTTAATGTAGAGTTATCAGACTGGGTCTCTGTAGTCTGTTGTGTTAATGTAGAGTTATCAGACTGGGTCTCTGTAGTCTGTTGTGTTAATGTAGAGTTATTAGACTGGGTCTCTGTAGTCTGTTGTGTTAATGTAGAGTTATCAGACTGGGTCTCTGTAGTCTGTTGTGTTAATGTAGAGTTATCAGACTGGGTCTCTGTAGTCTGTTGTGTTAATGTAGAGTTATCAGACTGGGTCTCTGTAGTCTGTTGTGTTAATGTAGAGTTACCAGACTGGGTCTCTGTAGTCTGTTGTGTTAATGTAGAGTTATCAGACTGGGTCTCTGTAGTCTGTTGTGTTAATGTAGAGTTACCAGACTGGGTCTCTGTAGTCTGTTGTGTTAATGTAGAGTTATCAGACTGGGTCTCTGTAGTCTGTTGTGTTAATGTAGAGTTATCAGACTGGGTCCCTGTAGTCTGTTGTGTTAATGTAGAGTTATCAGACTGGGTCTCTGTAGTCTGTTGTTTTAATGTAGAGTTACCAGACTGGGTCTCTGTAGTCTGTTGTGTTAATGTAGAGTTACCAGACTGGGTCTCTGTAGTCTGTTGTGTTAATGTAGAGTTATCAGACTGGGTCTCTGTAGTCTGTTGTGTTAATGTAGAGTTATCAGACTGGGTCCCTGTAGTCTGTTGTGTTAATGTAGAGTTACCAGACTGGGTCTCTGTAGTCTGTTGGGTTAATGTAGAGTTATCAGACTGGGTCTCTGTAGTCTGTTGTGTTAATGTAGAGTTATCAGACTGGGTCTCTGTAGTCTGTTGTGTTAATGTAGAGATCAGACTGGGTCTCTGTAGTCTGTTGTGTTAATGTAGAGTTATCAGACTTGGTCTCTGTAGTCTGTTGTGTTAATGTAGAGTTATCAGACTGGGTCTCTGTAGTCTGTTGTGTTAATGTAGAGTTATCAGACTGGGTCTCTGTAGTCTGTTGTGTTAATGTAGAGTTATCAGACTGGGTCTCTGTAGTCTGTTGTGTTAATGAAGAGTTATCAGACTGGGTCTCTGTAGTCTGTTGTGTTAATGTAGAGTTATCAGACTGGGTCTCTGTAGTCTGTTGTGTTAATGTAGAGTTACCAGACTGGGTCTCTGTAGTCTGTTGTGTTAATGTAGAGTTATCAGACTGGGTCTCTGTAGTCTGTTGTGTTAATGTAGAGTTATCAGACTGGGTCTCTGTAGTCTGTTGTGTTAATGTAGAGTTATCAGACTGGGTCTCTGTAGTCTGTTGTGTTAATGTAGAGTTATCAGACTGGGTCTCTGTAGTCTGTTGTGTTAATGTAGAGTTATCAGACTGGGTCTCTGTAGTCTGTTGTGTTAATGTAGAGTTATCAGACTGGGTCTCTGTAGTCTGTTGTGTTAATGTAGAGTTATCAGACTGGGTCTCTGTAGTCTGTTGTGTTAATGTAGAGTTATCAGACTGGGTCTCTGTAGTCTGTTGTGTTAATGTAGAGTTATCAGACTGGGTCTCTGTAGTCTGTTGTGTTAATGTAGAGTTACCAGACTGGGTCTCTGTAGTTGTTACGGTGCGTGAATGAGGACCCAAAAGCGAATTAACTTAGACAGAGCTTCTTTAATTACCAAACATAGGTAGGCTCAGACGGACCGGCAGATTCCGACAGGACAAGACAAGGTTACAGCAAACATGACGACAGTCTGGTTCAGGCATGAAACACAACAAACAAGAATCCAACAAGGACAGGAACAAAAACAGAGAGAGATATAGGGACCTAATCAGAGGGAAAAAGGGAACAGGTGGGAAACGGGGTGAATGGGTAGTTAGGAGGAGACAAGGCACAGCTGGGGGAAAGAGGAGGAGAAAAGGTAACCTAACAACGACCAGCAGAGGGAGACAGGGTGAAGGGAAAGGACAGAGACAAGACACAACATGACAGTACATGACAGTACCCCCCCACTCACCGAGCGCCTCCTGGCGCACTCGAGGAGGAAACCTGGCGGCAACGGAGGAAATCCTCGATCAGCGCACGGTCCAGCACGTCCCGAGAGGGAACCCAACTCCTCTCCTCAGGACCGTACCCCTCCCAATCTACGAGGTACTGGTGACCACGGCCCCGAGGACGCATGTCCAAAATTCTACGGACCCTGTAGATGGGTGCGCCCTCGACAAGGATGGGGGGGGGGGGGGAAAGACGAGCGGGGGCGCGAAGGACGGGCTTGATGCAGGAGACATGGAAGACCGGGTGGACGCGACGAAGGTATCGCGGAAGAAGAAGTCGAACTGCGACAGGATTAATGACCCGAGAAATACGGAACGGACCAATGAACCGCGGGGTCAACTTGCGAGAAGCCGTCTTAAGGGGAAGGTTCTGAGTGGAGAGCCAAACTCTCTGACCGCGACAATATCTAGGACTCTTAGTTCTACGCTTATTAGCAGCCCTCACAGTCTGCGTCCTATAACGGCAAAGTGCAGACCTGACCCTCTTCCAGGTGCGCTCGCAACGTTGGACAAAAGCCTGAGCGGAGGGGACGCTGGACTCGGCGAACTGAGATGAGAACAGCGGAGGCTGGTACCCGAGGCTACTCTGAAAAGGAGATAGCCCGGTCGCAGACGAAGGAAGCGAGTTGTGGGCGTATTCTGCCCAGGGGAGCTGTTCTGACCAAGACGCAGGGTTACGAAAGGAAAGACTGCGTAAGATGCGACCAATAGTCTGATTGGCCCGTTCTGCTTGACCGTTAGACTGGGGGTGAAAGCCGGAAGAGAGACTGACGGAAGCCCCAATCAAACGGCAAAACTCCCTCCAAAATTGAGACGTGAATTGCGGACCTCTGTCCGAAACGACGTCTGACGGAAGGCCATGAATTCTGAAAACATTCTCGATGATGATTTGTGCCGTCTCTTTAGCAGAAGGAAGCTTAGCAAGGGGAATGAAATGAGCCGCCTTAGAGAACCTATCGACAACCGTAAGAATAACAGTCTTCCCCGCTGACGAAGGCAGTCCGGTGACAAAATCTAAGGCGATGTGAGACCACGGTCGAGAGGGAATAGGAAGCGGCCTGAGACGGCCGGCAGGAGGAGAGTTACCGGACTTAGTCTGCGCGCAGACCGAACAAGCAGCCACGAAACGACGCGTGTCATGCTCCCGGGTGGGCCACCAAAAACGCTGGCGAATGGAAGCAAGCGTACCCCGAACGCCAGGGTGGCCGGCTAACTTGGCAGAGTGAGCCCACTGAAGAACGGCCAGACGAGTAGGAACGGGAACGAAAAGAAGGTTCCTAGGACAAGCGCGCGGCGACGGAGTGTGAGTGAGCGCTTGTTTTACCTGCCTCTCAATTCCCCAGACAGTCAACCCGACAACACGCCCCTCAGGGAGAATCCCCTCGGGGTCAGTGGAGGCTACTGAAGAACTGAAGAGACGAGACAAAGCATCAGGCTTGGTGTTCTTAGAGCCCGGACGATAAGAAATCACGAACTCGAAACGAGCGAAAAACAGCGCCCAACGCGCCTGACGCGCATTAAGTCGTTTGGCAGAACGGATGTACTCAAGGTTCCTATGGTCAGTCCAAACGACAAAAGGAACGGTCGCCCCCTCCAACCACTGTCGCCATTCGCCTAGGGCTAACCGGATGGCGAGCAGTTCGCGGTTACCCACATCATAGTTACGTTCCGACGGCGACAGGCGATGAGAAAAATACGCGCATGGGTGGACCTTGTCGTCAGAGAGGGAGCGCTGAGAAAGAATGGCTCCCACGCCCACCTCTGACGCGTCAACCTCGACAACGAACTGTCTAGAGACGTCAGGTGTAACAAGGATAGGAGCGGATGTAAAACGATTCTTGAGGAGATCAAAAGCTCCCTGGGCGGAAACGGACCACTTAAAGCACGTCTTGACAGAAGTAAGGGCTGTGAGAGGAGCTGCCACCTGACCGAAATTAAGGATGAAACGACGATAGAAGTTCGCGAAGCCGAGAAAGCGCTGCAGCTCGACGCGTGACTTAGGGACGGGCCAATCAATGACAGCTTGGACCTTAGCGGGATCCATCTTAATGCCTTCAGCGGAAATAACAGAACCGAGAAATGTGACGGAGGAGGCATGAAAAGTGCACTTCTCAGCCTTCACAAAAAGACAATTCTCTAAAAGGCGCTGGAGGACACGTCGAACGTGCTGAACATGAATCTGGAGTGACGGTGAAAAAATCAGGATATCGTCAAGGTAAACGAAAACAAAGATGTTCAGCATGTCTCTCAGGACATCATTGACTAATGCCTGAAAGACAGCTGGAGCGTTAGCGAGGCCGAAAGGAAGAACCCGGTATTCAAAGTGCCCTAACGGAGTGTTAAACGCCGTCTTCCACTCGTCCCCCTCCCTGATGCGCACGAGATGGTAAGCGTTACGAAGGTCCAACTTAGTGAAAAACCTGGCTCCCTGCAGGATCTCGAAGGCTGAAGACATAAGAGGAAGCGGATAACGATTCTTCACTGTTATGTCATTCAGCCCTCGATAATCTATGCAGGGGCGCAGAGACCCGTCCTTCTTCTTGACAAAAAAAAAACCCCGCTCCGGCGGGAGAGGAGGAGGGGACTATGGTACCGGCGTCAAGAGCTACAGACAAATAATCTTCGAGAGCCTTACGTTCGGGAGCCGACAGAGAGTATAGTCTACCCCGGGGGGGGGGGTGGTTCCCGGAAGGAGATCAATACTACAATCATACGACCGGTGTGGAGGAAGAGAGGTGGCCCTGGACCGACTGAACACCGTGCGCAGATCGTGATATTCCTCCGGCACCCCTGTCAAATCACCAGGCTCCTCCTGTGAAGAAGAGACAGAGGAAACAGGAGGGATAGCAGACATTAAACATTTCACATGACAAGAGACGTTCCAGGAGAGGATAGAATTACTAGACCAATTAATGGAAGGATTATGACAAACTAGCCAGGGATGGCCCAAAACAACAGGTGTAAAAGGTGAACGAAAAATTAAAAAAGAAATGGTTTCACTATGATTACCAGAAACAGTGAGGGTTAAAGGTAGCGTCTCACGCTGAATCCTGGGGAGAGGACTACCATCCAGGGCGAACAAGGCCGTGGGCTCCTTTAACTGTCTGAGAGGAATGTCATGTTCCCGAGCCCAGGTCTCGTCCATAAAACAGCCCTCCGCCCCAGAGTCTATTAAGGCACTGCAGGAAGCTGACGAACCGGTCCAGCGTAGATGGACCGACAAGGTAGTGCAGGATCTTGAAGGAGAGACAGGAGTAGTAGCGCTCACCAGTAGCCCTCCGCTTACTGACGAGCTCTGGCCTTTTACTGGACATGAAGTGACAAAATGACCAGCGGAACCGCAATAGAGACAGAGGCGGTTGGTGATTCTCCGTTCCCTCTCCTTAGTCGAGATGCGGATACCTCCCAGCTGCATGGGCTCAGCACCCGAGCCGGCAGAGGAAGATGGTAGTGATGCGGAGAGGGGGGCGACGGAGAGCGCGAGCTCCTTTCCACGAGCTCGGTGACGAAGATCAACCCGTCGCTCAATGCGAATAGCGAGTTCAATCAAGGAATCCACGCTGGAAGGAACCTCCCGGGAGAGAATCTCATCCTTTACCTCTGCGCGGAGACCCTCCAGAAGACGAGCGAGCAAGGCCGGCTCGTTCCAGCCACTGGAGACAGCAAGAGTGCGAAACTCAATAGAGTAGTCTGTTATGGATCGATTGCCTTGACATAGGGAAGACAGGGCCCTGGAAGCCTCCTCCCCAAAAACAGATCGATCAAAAACCTGTATCATCTCCTCCTTAAAGTCCTGATACTGGTTAGTACACTCAGCCCTTGCCTCCCAGATTGCCGTGCCCCACTCACGAGCCCGTCCAATAAGGAGAGATATGACGTAGGCGACACGAGCAGTGCTCCTGGAGTAAGTGTTGGGCTGGAGAGAAAACACAATATCACACTGGGTGAGGAACGAGCGGCATTCAGTGGGCTCCCCAGAGTAACACGGCGGGTTATTGATTCTGGGCTCCGGAGATTCGAAAGCCCTGGAAGTGGCCGGTGGATCGAGGCGGAGATGGTGAACCTGTTCTGTGAGGTTGGAGACTTGGGTGGCCAGGGTCTCAACGGCATGTCGAGCAGCAGACACTTCCTGCTCGTGTCTGCCTAGCATCGCTCCCTGGATCCCGACGGCTGAGTGGAGAGGATCCGAAGTCGCTGGGTCCATTCTTGGTCGGATTCTTCTGTTACGGTGCGTGAATGAGGACCCAAAAGCGAATTAACTTAGACAGAGCTTCTTTAATTACCAAACATAGGTAGGCTCAGACGGACCGGCAGATTCCGACAGGACAAGACAAGGTTACAGCAAACATGACGACAGTCTGGTTCAGGCATGAAACACAACAAACAAGAATCCGACAAGGACAGGAACAAAAACAGAGAGAGATATAGGGACCTAATCAGAGGGAAAAAGGGAACAGGTGGGAAACGGGGTGAATGGGTAGTTAGGAGGAGACAAGGCACAGCTGGGGGAAAGAGGAGGAGAAAAGGTAACCTAACAACGACCAGCAGAGGGAGACAGGGTGAAGGGAAAGGACAGAGACAAGACACAACATGACAGTACATGACAGTAGTCTGTTGTGTTAATGGTCTGTTGTGTTAATGTAGAGTTACCAGACTGGGTCCCTGTAGTCTGTTGTGTTAATGTAGAGATACCAGACTGGGTCTCTGTAGTCTGTTGTGTTAATGTAGAGTTACCAGACTGGGTCTCTGTAGTCTGTTGTGTTAATGTAGAGTTACCAGACTGGGTCTCTGTAGTCTGTTGTGTTAATGTAGAGTTACCAGACTGGGTCTCTGTAGTCTGTTGTGTTAATGGTCTGTTGTGTTAATGTAGAGTTACCAGACTGGGTCCCTGTAGTCTGTTGTGTTAATGTAGAGTTACCAGACTGGGTCCCTGTAGTCTGTTCATATCTACTACTGTACCTACTCTGGTATTTATTTGAAAGACATATTTGCGTCCCAAATGGGACCCTATTCCCCATATAGTGGACGACTTCTATTCAGAGCTCTATAAAATATTGCACTTTGTGGTGAATATTGTGTAATATAACTTTTTGAAAACAAGTTTTATTGCCAGCCAAGGACTCTGACAAAGTGTCCGGAGAGAGGGGCCAGCCAAGGACACTGACAAAGTGTCCGGAGAGAAGGGCCAGCCAAGGACTCTGACAAAGTGTCCGGAGAGAGGGGCCAGCCAAGGACTCTGACAAAGTGTCCGGAGAGAGGGGCCAGCCAAGGACTCTGACAAAGTGTCCGGAGAGAGGGGCCAGCCAAGGACTCTGACAAAGTGTCCGGAGAGAGGGGCCAGCCAAGGACTCTGACAAAGTGTCCGGAGAGAGGGGCCAGCCAAGGACTCTGACAAAGTGTCCGGAGAGAGGGGCCAGCCAAGGACTCTGACAAAGTGTCCGGAGAGAGGGGCCAGCCAGGCATTTTGGACATGTGTACTGTCCTGTCCACTGCCAAGCACAGAGATATGGCTGTAATGTTACACTATTGGACCCTGTAGACCTAAGAATTTAGACTGGTACCGTGAGAAGAGGGACAGACTATTATATGTTAATTGGACCTAAAGTTAGACTCCTGATGTCCCCCCACACAGTATGAATCATAAAGGTCTCAGATAAGTAACTCCAGAGAGAGACAGAGAGAGAGAGAGAGAGACAGAGAGAGAGAGAGACAGGGAGGGAGAGAGAGAGACAGAGAGAGAGAAAGAGAAAGAGAGACAGGGAGGGAGAGAGAGAGACAGAGAGAGAGAAAGAGAGAGACAGAGAGACAGGGAGGGAGGGAGAGAGAGAGACAGAAAGAGAGCAGAGAGAGAGAGAGACAGAGAGAGAGACAGAGAGAGACAGACAGACAGACAGCCAGCCAGACAGCCAGACAGACAGACAGACAGACAGACAGAGGGGGAGAGGGGGAGAGGGGGAGATACAGACGGAGAGGGAGAGAGAATCCATGAGGTTAACTGCTCAGTCTTGTGTCTTTGCAGCAGTCCTGGTGTTAGAACCCAGTTGGTCCTACATTTACTTTGGTTTCCCTTCTGGGTTTTACAGTTTTCACTCCGTACTGCCTGGACAGAGACAGGGAGACAGGGAGACAGGGACAGAGGGAGAGAGAGAGTTTTCACTCCGTACTGCCTGGACAGAGACAGGGAGACAGGGAGACAGGGACAGTGGGAGAGAGAGAGTTTTCACTCCGAACTGCCTGGACAGAGACAGGGAGACAGGGAGACAGGGACAGAGAGAGAGTTTTCACTCCGTACTGCCTGGACAGAGACAGGGAGACAGGGACAGAGGGAGAGAGAGAGTTTTCACTCCGTACTGCCTGGACAGAGACAGGGAGAGAGAGAGAGTTTTCACTCCGTACTGCCTGGACAGAGACAGGGAGAGAGAGAGAGTTTTCACTCTGTACTGCAGTCATTTAAGAGTTTATTTGCCAAAAAAAGCTACACTACCAATCTAAAGTTTGAGAACACCTCCACATTCAAGGGTTTTACTTAATTTTTTGCTATTTTTTACATTGTAGAATAACAGTGAAGACATCAAAACTGTCACACCCTGACCATAGTTTACTTTGTATGTTTCTATGTTTTGGTTTTTCAGGGTGTGATCTGAGTGGGCATTCGATGTTACATGTCTAGTTTGTCCAGTTCTATGTTCGGCCTGATATGGTTCTCAATCAGAGGCAGGTGTTCGTCATTGTCTCTGATTGGGAACCATATTTAGGTAGCCTGGTTTTCACTGTGTGTTTGTGGGTGATTGTTCCTGTCTATGTGTTTTCACCAGATAGGGCTGTTTAGGTTTTCGTTACGTTCATTACGTTCTTTATTTTGTAGTGTTTGTATTGATTCGTGTTTTACGTTTGTTTATTAAAACATGGATCGCAATCTACACGCTGCATTTTGGTCCGACTCTCCTTCTCATCAAGAAAACCATTACAGAATCACCCACCACCAACGGACCAAGCAGCGTGTCAACAGGCAGGAGCAGCGCGAGGAGACGCGCAATAAGGATTTCTGGACATGGGAGGAAATCCTCGACGGGAGAGGACCCTGGGCTAAACCAGGGGAGTGTAGCCGCACCAAGGTGCAGCAGGAGAAGGAACAGAGGCTGCACCACCTGGAGAAATGGACATGGGAGGAAGAACTGGACGGTAAAGGACCCTGGGCTCAGCCTGGAGAATATCGCCGCCCCAAGGAAGAACTGGAGGCGGCGAAAGCTGAGAGGCGCAGATATGAGGAGGCAGCACGACGTAGCGGATGGAAGCCTGAGAGGCAGCCCCAAAAATTTCTTGGGGGGGGGCTAACAGGGAGTATGGCTACGCCAGGTAGGAGACCTGGGCAGACTCCCTGTGCTTACCGGGGGGCTAGAGAGACCGGACAGGCACCGTGTTATGCAGTGGTGCGCACGGTGTCTCCAGTGCGGGTGCATAGACCGGTGCGGTATATTCCAGCTCCGCGTGTCGGCCGGGCTAGATTGAGCGTCGAGCCTAATGCCATGAAGCCGGCTCTACGCAGCTGGTCTCCAGTGCGTCTCCTTGGGCCGGCTTACATGGCGCCAGCCTTGCGCTCGGTGTCTCCGGTTCGCCTGCATAGCCCAGTGCGGGCTATTCCACCTCGCCGCACTGGCAGGGCGACCGTGAGCATTCAACCAGGTAAGGTTGGGCAGGCTCGGTGCTCAAGAGCTCCAGTGCGCCTGCACGGTCCGGTCTTTCCAGTACCACCTCCACACCCCAGCCCTCCGGTAGCAGCTCCCCGCACCAGGCTTCCTGTGCGTGTCCTCGGCCCAGTACCACCAGTGCCAGCACCACGCATCAGGCCTACAGTGCGCCTCGCCTGTCCAGCGCTGTCGGAGCCCTCCTCCTCTCCAGCGCTGTCGGAGTCTCCCGCCTGTTTAGCACTGTTAGAGCCTTCCTTCTCTACAGCGCTGCCGGAGTCTCCCGCCTGTTCAGAACTGCCAGTTTGCAAGGAGCTGCCAGTTTGCAAGGAGCTGCCAGTTTGCAAGGAGCTGCCAGTTTGCAAGGAGCTGCCAGTTTGCAAGGAGCTGCCAGTCTGCAAGGAGCTGCCAGTCTGCAAGGAGCTGCCAGTCTGCAAGGAGCTGCCAGTCTGCAAGGAGCTGCCAGTCTGCAAGGAGCTGCCAGTCTGCAAGGAGCTGCCAGTCTGCAAGGAGCCGCCAGAGCTGCCTGTCTGCAGGATGCCGCCAAAGCTGCCAGTTTGCAAGGAGCCGCCAGAGCTGCCAGTCTGCATGGAGCAGCCAGAGCTGCCAGTTAGCATGGAGCAGCCAGAGCCGCCAGTCAGAATGGAGCAGCCAGGGACGCCAGTCAGCATGGAGCAGCCAGGGCCGCCAGTCAGCATGGAGCAGCCAGGGCCGCCACTCTGCATGGAGCAGCCACTCTGCATGGAGCAGCCAGTCAGCATGGAGCAGCCAGAGCAGCCAGTCAGCATGGAGCAGCCACAGCAGCCAGTCAGCATGGAGCAGCCAGAGCTGCCAGTCAGCATGGAGCTGCCAGTCAGCATGGAGCAGCCAGAGCTGCCAGTCAGCATGGAGCAGCCAGTCAGCATGGAGCAGCCAGAGCTGCCAGTCGACCAGACTCTTCCAGATCTGCCAGTCGACCAGACTCTTCCAGATCTGCCAGTCGACCAGACTCTTCCAGATCTGCCAGTCGACCAGACTCTTCCAGATCTGCCAGTCGACCACTCTTCCAGATCTGCCAGTCGACCAGACTCTTCCAGATCTGTCAGTCAGCCAGACTCTTCCAGATCTGCCAGTCAGCCAGGATCTGCCAGAACTGCCAGCCAGCCAGGATCTGCCGGATCCAACTACCTGCCTGAGCTTCCTCTCAGTGCTGAGCTTCCTCTCAGTGCTGAGCTTCCTCTCAGTGCTGAGCTACCTACAGACTGGCCCATCAGTCCCGAGCTACCTCTGTCCCGAGCTGTCCTTCTGTTCCGAGCTGCCCCTCTGTCCCGAGCTGTCATTTAGGAGGGTAACCTATCTAGGGACGCTAAGGAGGTGGACTAAAACTATTATGGAGTGGGGTCCACGTCCAGCGCCAGAGCCTCCACCGCGGACAGATGCCCACCCAGACCCTCCCCTATAGGTTCAGGTTTTGCGGCCGGAGTCCACACCTTGGGGGGGGGGGGGGGGGGGGGTACTGTCACACCCTGACCATAGTTTACTTTGTATGTTTCTATGTTTTGGTTGGTCAGGGTGTGATCTGAGTGGGCATTCTATGTTACATGTCTAGTTTGTCCAGTTCTATGTTCGGCCTGATATGGTTCTCAATCAGAGGCAGGTGTTCGTCATTGTCTCTGATTGGGAACCATATTTAGGTAGCCTGGTTTTCACTGTGTGTTTGTGGGTGATTGTTCCTGTCTATGTGTTTTCACCAGATAGGGCTGTTTAGGTTTTCGTTACGTTCTTTATTTTGTAGTGTTTGTATTGATTCGTGTTTTACGTTTGTTTATTAAAACATGGATCGCAATCTACACGCTGCATTTTGGTCCGACTCTCCTTCTCATCAAGAAAACCATTACAAAAACTATGAAATAACACATATGGAATCATGTAGTAACCAAACAAAAGTGTTAAACAATTCAAAATATATTTCATATTTGAGATTCTTCAAATAGCCACCCTTTGCCTTGATGACAGCTTTGCACACTCCTGGTATTCTCTCAACCAGCTTCACCAGCTTTACCTCTCCTGTAACTGTTCTGTAATACACAGACCACAAGGACCTGCAATACACAGACCACAAGGAGCTGTAATACACAGACCACAAGGAGCTGTAATACACAGACCACAAGGAGCTGCAATACACAGACCACCACGAGCTGTAATACACAGACCCCAAGGACCTGCAATACACAGACCACAACGAGCTGTAATACACAGACCACAAGGAGCTGTAATACACAGACCACAAGGAGCTGCAATACACAGACCACAACGAGCTGTAATACACAGACCACAAGGAGCTGCAATACACAGACCACAACGAGCTGTAATACACAGACCACAAGGAGCTGTAATAGACAGACCACAAGGACCTGCAATACACAGACCACAAGGACCTGCAATACACAGACCACAAGGAGCTGTAATACACAGACCACAAGGAGCTGCAATACACAGACCACAAGGAGCTGCAATACACAGACCACAAGGACCTGCAATACACAGACCACAAGGAGCTGTAATACACAGACCACAGGGACCTGCAATACACAGACCACAAGGACCTGCAATACGCAGACCACAAGGAGCTGTAACACACAGACCACAAGGAGCTGCAATACACAGACCACAAGGAGCTGCAATACACAGACCACAAGGAGCTGCAATGCACAGACCACAAGGAGCTGCAATGCACAGACCACAAGGAGCTGCAATGCACAGACCACAATGAGCTGACGGATCTCCCTCCTGTGACTGAACAGAGACCAAGTGGGGGTCTGCTAAGATGATTTTTATTTTATTTTATTATTTCAAACAATCCATCCATTTTGAGTGGTATGTGTTATGCTAATAAGGAGCTAAGAAAATGGCTTTTCAAGTCCAGGTTATTACTTCTCCAGATGACTTTTAATCAGGCTCCAACAAAAGACTGACTACAGACCCAGACTTGTTAGGGATTGGTGGCTCATTGGATTTCCATCCAGTTCTGAGCCTTTTATCTCTGGCTGCGTAGCAAGTCTGGCTTAGAGCTGTCTGGGTGTGGGCTGGAGGCGTCGGAGTGGAGAGGGAGCAGGCTGGAGAGGGGATGGAGGGTGTATGGCTGCAGGCTGTGTGTGTGGGGGGGCTTTAGAAGGCTGGGTTGGAGGGGGGGGGGGGGGGCTGGAAGAGGAGGGTGGCTAAAGGAAAATGTTGGCTGGGATAGGATGCAGGCAAGGAGAGGGGTGCGGGTTGGAGGGGGACTGGAGTCGGTACGGGCTGAGAGTGGGGGCTGGTGTCTGGGAGAGAGTGTGTAGAGCGAGACAGGCTAAAGGGGGGCTGGATGGAGGGTGTAGGCTGTGTGGAGGATGGAGGGGGGCTGGATGGAGGGTGTAGGCTGTGTGGAGGATGGAGGGGGGCTGGATGGAGGGTGTAGGCTGTGTGGCGGATGGAGGGGGGCTGGATGGAGGGTGTAGACTGTGTGGAGGATTGAGGGGGCTGGATGGAGGGTGTAGGCTGTGTGGAGGATTGAGGGGGGCTGGATGGAGGGTGTAGGCTGTGTGGAGGATGGAGGGGGGCTGGATGGAGGGTGTAGACTGTGTGGATGGAGGGGGGCTGGATGGAGGGTGTAGGCTGTGTGGAAGATGGAGGGGGGCTGGATGGAGGGTGTAGACTGTGTGGAGGATTGAGGGGGCTGGATGGAGGGTGTAGGCTGTGTGGAGGATGGAGGGGGCTGGATGGAGCGGTCAGGCTGTGTGGAGGATGGAGGGGGCTGGATGGAGGGTGTAGACTGTGTGGAGGACGGAGGGGGCTGGATGGAGGGATCAGGCTGTGTGGAGGATGGAGGGGGGCTGGATGGAGGGTGTAGGCTGTGTGGAGGACAGAGGGGGCTGGATGGAGGGATCAGGCTGTGTGGAGGATGGAGGGGGGCTGGATGGAGGGTGTAGGCTGTGTGGAGGATGGAGGGGGCTGGATGGAGGGATCAGGCTGTGTGGAGGATGGAGGGGGGCTGGATGGAGGGTGTAGGCTGTGTGGAGGATGGAGGGGGCTGGATGGAGGGGTCAGGCTGTGGGGAGGATGGAGGGGGCTGGATGGAAGGATCAGGCTGTGTGGAGGATGGAGGGGGCTGGATGGAGGGGTAAGGCTGTGTGGAGGACGGAGGGGGCTGGATGGAGGGTGTAGGCTGTGTGGAGGATGGAGGGGGCTGGATGGAGGGGTCAGGCTGTGGGGAGGGTTGAGTGACCTGGATGGAGGGTGTAGGCTGAGTGGAGGATTGAGGGGGGCTGGATGGAGGGGTCAGGCTGTGTGGAGGACTGAGGGGGCTGGATGGAGGGTGTAGGCTGTGTGGAGGATGGAGGGGGGCTGGATGGAGGGGTCAGTATGTGTGGAGGACGGAGGGGGCTGGATGGAGGGTGTAGGCTGTGTGGAGATTTGAGGGGTCTGGATGGAGTGGTCAGGCTGTGTGGAGGATGGAGGGGGCTGGATAAGGCGGTCAGGCTGTGTGGAGGATTGAGGGGGGCTGGATGGAGGGGTCAGGCTGTGTGGAGGGTTGAGGGGCCTGGATGGAGGGTGTAGGCTGTGTGGAGGATGGAGGGGGGCTGGATGGAGGGGTCAGGCTGTGTGGAGGACGGAGGGGGCTGGATGGAGGGTGTAGGCTGTGTGGAGGACGGAGGGGGCTGGATGGAGGGGTCAGGCTGTGTGGAGGATGGAGGGGGCTGGATGGAGGGATCAGGCTGTGTGGAGGATGGAGGGGGGCTGGATGGAGGGTGTAGGTTGTTTGGAGGACTGAGGGGGCTGGATGGAGGGGTCAGGCTGTGTGGATGATGGAGGGTGTAGGCTGTGTGGAGGATGGAGGGGGCTGGATGGAGGGGTCAGGCTGTGTGGAGGATGGAGGGGGCTGGATGGAGGGATCAGGCTGTGTGGAGGATGGAGGGGGCTGGATGGAGGGGTAAGGCTGTGTGGAGGACGGAGGGGGCTGGATGGAGGGGTCAGGCTGTGTGGAGGACTGAGGGGGCTGGATGGAGGGTTTAGGCTGTGTGGAGGACTGAGGGGGCTGGATGGAGGGTGTAGGCTGTGTGGAGGATGGAGGGGGCTGGATGGAGCGGTCAGTCTGTGTGGAGGATGGAGGGGGGCTGGATGGAGGGTGTAGGCTGTGTGGAGATTTGAGGGGTCTGGATGGAGTGGTCAGGCTGTGTGGAGGATGGAGGGGGCTGGATAAGGCGGTCAGGCTGTGTGGAGGATTGAGGGGGGCTGGATGGAGGGGTCAGGCTGTGTGGAGGGTTGAGGGGCCTGGATGGAGGGTGTAGGCTGTGTGGAAGATGGAGGGGGGCTGGATGGAGGGTGTAGGCTGTGTGGAAGATGGAGGGGGGCTGGATGGAGGGTGTAGGCTGTGTGGAAGATGGAGGGGGGCTGGATGGAGGGTGTAGGCTGTTTGGAGGACTGAGGGGGCTGGATGGAGGGGTAAGGCTGTGTGGAGGATGGAGGGGGCTGGATGGAGGGGTCAGGCTGTGTGGAGGATGGAGGGGGCTGGATGGAGGGATCAGGCTGTGTGGAGGATGGAGGGGGGCTGGATGGAGGGTGTAGGCTGTTTGGAGGACTGAGGGGGCTGGATGGAGGGGTAAGGCTGTGTGGAGGATGGAGGGGGCTGGATGGAGGGGTCAGGCTGTGTGGAGGACAGAGGAGGCTGGATGGAGGGTGTAGGCTGTGTGGAGGACGGAGGAGGCTGGATGGAGGGTGTAGGCTGTGTGGAGGATTGAGGGGGCTGGATGGAGGGTGTAGGCTGTGTGGAGGATGGAGGGGGGCTGGATGGAGGGGTCAGGATGTGTGGAGGAATTTAGGGGGCTGGATGGAGGGATCAGGCTGTGTGGAGGAATTTAGGGGGCTGGATGGAGCGGTCAGGCTGTGTGGAGGACTGAGGGGGCTGGATGGAGGGGTCAGGCTGTGTGGAGGATGGAGGGGGCTGGATGGAGGGGTCAGGCTATGTGGAGGGTTGAGGGACCTGGATGGAAGGTGTAGGGTGTGTGTTGTCCTGTGTGGAGGACAACAGACTGTAGACAGCAGACAACAGACAACAGACAACAGACAGCAGACAACAGACAGCAGACCACAGACAACAGACAGCAGACAACAGACAACAGACAGCAGACAATAGACAGCAGACAGCAGACAGCTGACAGCAGACAACACCCAAAAGCTCAGGAATTTGAGCCAGTCTGCTACAGCAGGAAAATAATCCTTCAGCAACAGGAAACGTGAATTAATATGTGGATTATAATTAATGGACATTTTTTTGTACGAGATTGCTCTCTCCTCTCTTATCCCTCTGTTAAAACATTATTATTCAACAACAACGAGGAAGGGAGAGAGAGAGAGAGAGAGAGAGAAAGAGCGAGAGAGAGAGAGAGAGAGAGAGAGAGAGAGAGAAGGAGAGAGAGAGAGAGAGAGAGAGACAGAGAGATGGAGAGAGAGAGAGAGAGAGAGAGAGAGAGAGAGAGAGAGAGAGAAAGAGAGAGAGAGAGAGAGAGAGAGAGAGAGAGAGAGAGAGAGAGAGAGAGAGAGAGAGAGAAAGAGCGAGAGAGAGAGGGAGAGAGAGAGAGGGAGAGAGAGAGAGAGAGAGAGAGAGACAGAGAGACAGAGAGACAGAGAGATGGAGAGAGAGAGAGACAGAGCGAGAGAGAGAGAGAGAGAGAGAGAGAGAGAGAGAGAGAGAGAGAGAGAGAGAGAGAGAGAGAGAGAGAGAGAGAGAGAGAAAGAGCGAGAGAGAGAGGGAGAGAGAGAGAGGGAGAGAGAGAGAGAGAGAGAGAGAGAGAGAGAGAGAGAGAGAGAGAGAGAGAGAGAGAGAGACAGAGAGACAGAGAGACAGAGAGATGGAGAGAGAGAGAGACAGAGAGATGGAGAGAGAGAGAGACAGAGCGAGAGAGAGAGAGAGAGAGAGAGAGAGAGAGAGAGAGAGAGAGAGAGAGACAGAGAGACAGAGAGACAGAGCGAGAGAGAGAGAGAGAGAGAGAGAGAGAGAGAGAGAGAAAGAGCGAGAGAGAGAGAGAGAGAGAGAGAGAGAGAGAGAGAAGGAGAGAGAGAGAGAGAGAGAGAGAGAGACAGAGAGATGGAGAGAGAGAGAGAGAGAGAGAGAGAAAGAGAGAGAGAGAGAGAGAGAGAGAGAGAGAGAGAGAGAGAGAGAGAGAGAGAGAGAGAAAGAGCGAGAGAGAGAGGGAGAGAGAGAGAGGGAGAGAGAGAGAGAGAGAGAGAGAGAGAGAGAGAGAGAGAGAGAGACAGAGAGACAGAGAGACAGAGAGATGGAGAGAGAGAGAGACAGAGCGAGAGAGAGAGAGAGAGAGAGAGAGAGAGAGAGAGAGAGAGAGAGAGAGAGAGAGAGAGACAGCTGAAAGAAAGAAAACGCCCCAACCTGCCTTTAACCTCAATACAACACATTTGAAATTCAAATGATCAATTTCAGATTTGACTGTCTGGCAAGCCTGCGATCTCAATGTGAAAGCTAGCACTCAGTCAGTCAGTCACTTTCATTACAAATTCACTTTGAAGTGAGAAGGATCGCCTTTGTGTTTCAGAGCTCCTCTAGAGGCAGGCAGGCAGTCAGGCTGGCAGGTAGTCAGGTAGTCAGGTAGTCAGGGAGTCAGGGAGTCAGGTAGTCAGACAGACAGACAGACAGACAGACAGACAGACAGACAGACAGACAGACAGACAGACAGACAGACAGACAGACAGACAGGTAGGTAGGTAGGTAGGTAGGCAAGCAGGCAGGCAGGCAGGTAGGTAGGTAGGCAGGCAGTCAGAAAGACAGACAGGCAGGCAGGCAGGCAGGCAGGCAGACAGACAGTCATGTACCACCCCAGTACCCAGCTCTTTCAACAGACAAGGCAGGCAAGCACCACCCTAACCCCACCTCACCTCCGGCCCTCTCCAGCCCAGCTTGGCAGCCGGCTCGCTCCCTCTCCTCCAGATGGAGACCACCGGTGCCTTTCTGCCATCTATAAAAAGCAGGACAATTACCGCGCAGGTGTTCGTTTGATTCAAAGAGACCTGGCGTGGCCAGAACAGAAAAGCCCGTGATGTTTCGCCTCGTCTAAATGTTACGGTGTGATATTTGAACATTTTTACGTTGCATTACAACTGTAAAGTGAGTGAGCGAGACGGCGTATAATTGCAACGTCTTGTAATACAGCAGTCATTCATAGAAAAAGGGGGGGAAAAAAAAGAGGGTGACTCTGTCTCTATGGTAACTGGGTTACGTTTATCCCTGACCTATACTTATCCCGCGCCTGATGTAAGAGAGGTGGAAGAAGAGATGGAACAATTTGAAGAGCACACTGCGATTCACTCTCCCCAGCTGACACCAGAAGAGAAAGCCTACACAAGCTCTAATTATTTTATGATTTTGTATTTTCTTTGAAAGAAACTAGACCCTAAAGCTTTACTAGACAAGCCTGCATGACAGCTGCCACAATGACAACGTTTCTAACCTGGCCTTTTCTATTGAAAATGGAGAATTTAAAACAAAATAAAGATGTCCTCTGGGTTTGTTGTCGCTGCTGTATCAATCGTCTGTTCCTCTCTTTGAATAAACTGCACGGACCAACAGCGTGTTGTAGTTATGGTGCAGTGTTGTGCACATAGAGCCTTGAATGACATGACATTAACCAAGTGTTCACTCTCTGAAGCTTTATTTTCCTATTCAGCGGAGAGGTGACCAATAACTAACAGGCAGGAAGACTGTAGTAAGGTAGCGACATTACTTTCCCCCAGGCTGGTTGTATATTGTAATAAGATAGCGACATTACTTTCCCCCAGGCTGATTGTATATTGTAGT
>NC_048566.1:2152500-2167500 GCF_013265735.2 Oncorhynchus mykiss | reverse complement strand
GAAATGCTGAATAGAACAAGTGTTGACTTTACCGTGTTAATGCTGAATACAACAAGTGTTGACTTTACCGTGTTAATGCTGAATACAACAAGTGTTGACTTTACCGTGTTAATGCTGAAAACAACAAGTGTTGACTTTACCGTGTTAATGCTGAAAACAACAAGTGTTGACTTTACCGTGTTAATGCTGAAAACAACAAGTGTTGACTTTACCGTGTTAATGCTGAATACAACAAGTGTTGACTTTACCGTGTTAATGCTGAAAACAACAAGTGTTGACTTTACCGTGTTAATGCTGAAAACAACAAGTGTTGACTTTACCGTGTTAATGCTGAAAACAACAAGTGTTGACTTTACCGTGAAATGCTGAATACAACAAGTGTTGACTTTACCGTGTTAATGCTGAATACAACAAGTGTTGACTTTACCGTGTTAATGCTGAAAACAACAAGTGTTGACTTTACCGTGTTAATGCTGAAAACAACAAGTGTTGACTTTACCGTGTTAATGCTGAAAACAACAAGTGTTGACTTTACCGTGTTAATGCTGAAAACAACAAGTGTTGACTTTACCGTGAAATGCTGAATACAACAAGTGTAGACTTTACCGTGTTAATGCTGAAAACAACAAGTGTTGACTTTACCGTGTTAATGCTGAATACAACAAGTGTTGACTTTACCGTGTTAATGCTGAAAACAACAAGTGTTGACTTTACCGTGTTAATGCTGAAAACAACAAGTGTTGACTTTACCGTGTTAATGCTGAAAACAACAAGTGTTGACTTTACCGTGAAATGCTGAATACAACAAGTGTAGACTTTACCGTGAAATGCTGAATACAACAAGTGTAGACTTTACCGTGAAATGCTTTACTGACCAGCCCTTCACCAACAGTGCAGTTCAAGAAAAATAAAATATTTACCAAGAAGGCTAAAATAAAAAGTAACACAATGAGAATAACAATAACGAGGCTACATACAGGAGGGGATCAGTACAGAGTCAATGTTGGGGGTACAGGCTAGTTGAGTCAGTGTTGGGGGTTATATACAGGGGGTACCGGTACCGAGTCAGTGTTGGGGGTACAGGCTAGTTGAGTCAGTGTTGGGGGTTATATACAGGGGGTACCGGTACCGAGTTAGTGTGGAGGGCTATATACAGGGGGCACCAGTACCGAGTCAGTGTGGGGGCTATATACAGGGGGCACCGGTACCGAGTCAGTGTGGGGGCTATATACAGGGGGCACCGGTACCGAGTCAGTGTGGAGGGTATTTACAGGGGGTACCGGTACCGAGTCAGTGTGGAGGGCTATATACAGGGGGCACACTTCCGTGGAAGTTGGCAGACATGATCCTCACACAGAGAAAGTGGAAGAAGGCAGACATTATCCTCACACAGAGAGAGTGGAAGAAGGCACACATTATCCTCACACAGAGAGAGTGGAAGAAGGGAGACATTATCCTCACACAGATAGTGGCAGAAGGCTGACATTATCCTCACACAGAGAGAGTGGAAGAAGGCAAACATTATCCTCACACAGAGAGAGTGGAAGAAGGCAGCAGGTGCAGGTCGGGATGAAATCTTACCATTGTAAAGGCAGTATAAGAGGTCAACGTGTGGTTTACAACAGCAAGGTAGAGTTCAGTACCTGGTCTCTGCCTCATCAGAACTAAATACACGACATTAACTGTTGAGTCCGTTACTGTCCCTTCTCCCCCAACCCCCTGATCCTCTGTAGGCTTTCAAACTCTCTCCCTTTCTCTTTCAAAGTCTCTCTCTTTCTCTCTCTCTCTCTCTCTCTCTCTCAATTCAATTCAATTCAAGGGCTTTATTGGCATGGGAAACATATGTTAACATTGCCAAATCAAGTGAGATAGATAATATATAAAGTGAATATATAAAGTGAAATAAACAATAAAAATTAACAGTAAACATTACACATACAGAAGTTTCAAAACAATAAAGACATTACAAATGTCATAATATATATATATATATACAGTGTTTTTACAATGTACAAATGGTTAAAGGACTCTCTCTCTCTCGGTATCTCTCTCTCTCTCTCTCTCTCTCTTTCTCTCTCTCTCTCTCTCTCTTTCTCTCTCTCTCTCTCTCTCTCTCTCTCTCTCTCTCTCTCTCTCTCTCTTTCTCTCTCTCTCTCTCTCTCTCTCTCTCTCTCTCTCTCTCTCTCTCTGTCTCTCTCTCTCTCTCTCTCTCTTTCTCTCTCGCTCTCTCTCTCTCTCTCTCTCTCTCTCTCTCTCTCTCTCTCTCTCTCTCTGTCTCTCTCTCTCTCTCTCGGTATCTCTCTCTGTCTCTCTCTCTCTCTCTCTCTTTCTCTCTCTCTCTCTCTCTCTCTCTCTCTCTCTCTCTCTCTCTCTCGTTATAGACCACCCACTGAGACAGCGTCTGACAGCTCCTCACAGGTAACCTTTCCTCCCGCTAGTGATGGGAAAGAAGTTAAAGAGATGTGTAACTGGGACAATGGAAAGTTAGATTAAAATGTTCCTTGTTGAAAGTGATCTGAGGACAAGGGTAGAGCGATATATCACTTATGTAAAGATCTAACAGCTGACATGTCTAGGTTAAAACATTTTCTTATAATAATATGATATAATAATATATAATATCATATAAAATATTCTTACCCTCAGCACTTTACTGTTAAGATTGTTTTGTATTGAGACATAAAACCACGTTATGAAACAAATATACATTTATCTACATATTATGCCAGTCAGAATTGGTTTTACTGCCCAAAAGTATGAGTATTTCTGTGTTTATTAGCATTCATAAATGCTGTCATTGTTCATGTCTATTCTTCCATTCATTATTTGACAACATGATATGACACATATTCACTATAAATACAGTGGAAGTGATCAGTTACACTTAATACATAACAGTATCAGCTGCCAAAGAGCTCCTTATAATGAGAAGCTAACTATTGGAAGCTTGTGTGTCTCCTTATAAAATAAAGACACATCTCAGCTTTGCTCTGGGGACTGGTTTTAAACGGCTAATGCTTAATTGTGTACAGTGGGTGCTTTTGCATTTCCTTCCCGTTCCTCGATTCTTACCTGAGCTCGATGGAGCATGAACAAACAGGTACCAGGCTATAACCATTTCTTTCCCGTTCCTCGATTCTTACCTGAGCTCGATGGAGCATGAACAAACAGGTACCAGGCTATAACCATTTCCTTCACGTTGCTCGATTCTTACCTGAGCTCGATGGAGCATGAACAAACAGCTACCAGGCTATAACCATTTCCTTCACGTTCCTTGATTCTTGCCTGAGCTCGATGGAGCATGAACAAACAGGTACCAGGCTACAACCATTTCCTTCACGTTCCTTGATTCTTACCTGAGCTCGATGATAGAGCATGAACAAACAGGTACCAGGCTATAACCATTTCCTTCACGTTCCTTGATTCTTACCTGAGCTCGATGATAGAGCATGAACAAACAGGTACCAGGCTATAACCATTTCCTTCACGTTCCTTGATTCTTACCTGAGCTCGATAGAGCATGAACAAACAGGTACCAGGCTATAACAATTTCCTTCACGTTCCTCCGTCTTTTACCCTTCTACTGTTTCACTGTTAAAATGGAATTGTGATCAAAGAGCTGTACCATCGTGTCCCGACGTTAGTCACACATCACTGACACCCTCTAGCTTATAAAGACTAGAAAGGAATCGGGCGGAGCGAGGGATAAGACAAAGGAAGAAAGGAGAGGGAAGAGAGAGAAGAGAGGGAAGTCAATATATTCCAGGATCATATTTTTATTGTGTATCACAGGCTTCTCTCTTGAAGCATTTCACTTTGAGAGTCAGCACAGGCCACCAGGGGAATGTTACTACAGAGAACCATGTGGAGGGGAGGGGGAGGAGGGGAGGGGGAGGAGGGGAATAGGGGAGAGGGAGGGGGAGGAGGGGAGAGGGAGGGAAGGGGGAGGAGGGGAGAGGGAGGAGGGAAGGGGGAGGAGGGAAGGGGGGGGAAGGGGGAGGGGAGAGGGAGGAGGGGAGAGGGAGGGGGAGGAGGGGAGGAGGGGAGAGGGAGGGGGAGGAGGGGAGAGGGAGGGAAGGGGGAGGAGGGGAGAGGGAGGGAAGGGGGAGGAGGGAAGGGGGAGGAGGGGAGGGGGAGGGAAGGGGGAGGAGGGAAGGCGGGGGATGGGGGAGGGGAGAGGGAGGAGGGGAGAGGGAGGGAAGGGGGAGGAGGGAAGGGGGAGGAGGGGAGAGGTAGAGCCGAGATGGAGGGGGGGTGGGGGTTAGAGCCGAGAAGGAGGAGGGGGGGTGGGGGTGGAGCTGAGAAGGAGGAGGGGGGGTGGAGAGGTAGAGCCGAGATGGAGGGGGGGTGGGGGTTAGAGCCGAGAAGGAGGAGGGGGGGTGGGGGTGGAGCTGAGAAGGAGGAGGGGGGGTGGAGAGGTAGAGCCGAGATGGTGGAGGATGTCTGTCTGTTTTGACACTACTAAATTACAAACACAATACATCTCATAATGTTTCATTGTTACAAAACACAAGACGTGCCAAATGTGGATGATATCAGCTATACCACTGCTTCCTTACAGTCTCAGTCCTGATTTAAATGTGGATGATATCAGCTATACCACTGCTACCTTACAGTCTCAGTCCTGATTTAAATGTGGATGATATCAGCTATACCACTGCTTCCTTACAGTCTCAGTCCTGATTTAAATGTGGATGATATCAGCTATACCACTGCTACCTTACAGTCTCAGTCCTGATTTAAATGTGGATGATATCAGCTATACCACTGCTACCTTACGGTCTCAGTCCTGATTTAAATGTGGATGATATCAGCTATACCACTGCTACCTTACAGTGTCAGTCCTGATTTAAATGTAGATGATATCAGCTATACCACTGCTACCTTACAGTGTCAGTCCTGATTTAAATGTAGATGATATCAGCTATACCACTGCTACCTTACAGTGTCAGTCCTGATTTAAATGTGGATGATATCAGCTATACCACTGCTACCTTTACAGTCTCAGTCCTGATTTAAATGTGGATGATATCAGCTATACCACTGCTACCTTACGGTCTCAGTCCTGATTTAAATGTGGATGATATCAGCTATACCACTGCTACCTTACAGTGTCAGTCCTGATTTAAATGTAGATGATATCAGCTATACCACTGCTACCTTTACAGTCTCAGTCCTGATTTAAATGTGGATGATATCAGCTATACCACTGCTACCTTTACAGTCTCAGTCCTGATTTAAATGTGGATGATATCAGCTATACCACTGCTACCTTTACAGTCTCAGTCCTGATTTAAATGTGGATGATATCAGCTATACCACTGCTACCTTACGGTCTCAGTCCTGATTTAAATGTGGATGATATCAGCTATACCACTGCTACCTTACAGTGTCAGTCCTGATTTAAATGTAGATGATATCAGCTATACCACTGCTACCTTTACAGTCTCAGTCCTGATTTAAATGTGGATGATATCAGCTATACCACTGCTACCTTTACAGTCTCAGTCCTGATTTAAATGTGGATGATATCAGCTATACCACTGCTACCTTACAGTGTCAGTCCTGATTTAAATGTAGATGATATCAGCTATACCACTGCTACCTTTACAGTCTCAGTCCTGATTTAAATGTGGATGATATCAGCTATACCACTGCTACCTTACAGTCTCAGTCCTGACTTAAATGTGGATGATTTCAGCTATATCACTGCTAGCTTATAGTCTCAGTCCTGACTCGCCTCGCTGTACAGCTATTTTCAGGTCTCTCCAGAGATATTCGATCGAGTTCAAGTCTTGGCTCTAGCTGGGCCACTCAAGGACATTCAGATACTTGTCCCGAAGTCACTCCTGCGTTGTCTTGGCTGTCTGCTTAGGGTTGTTGTCCTGTTGGAAGGTGAACCTTCGACCCAGTCTGAGGTCCTGAGCGCTCTGGAGCAGGTTTTCATCACGGATCTCTCTGTACTTTGCTCCGTTCATCTTTCCCTCGATCCTGACTAGTCTCCCAGTCCCTGCAGCTGAAAAACATCCCCACAGCATGATGCTGCCACCACCATGCTTCACCGTAGGGATGGTGCCAGGTTTCCTCCAGACGTGACGCTTGGCATTCAGACCAAAAAGTTCAATCTTGGTTTCATCAGACCAGAGAATAATGTTTCTCGTCTTTCGGTGGCTTTTGGCAAACTCCAAGAGGGCTGTCATGTGCCTTTTACTGAGGAGTGGCTTCTGTCTGGCCGCTCTACCACAAAGGCCTGATTAGTGGAGTTCTGCAGAGATGGTTGTCCTTCTGGAAGGTTATCCATCTCCACAGAGGAACTCTAGAGCTCTGTCAGAGTGACCTTCGGGTTCTTGGTCACCTGCCTGACCAAGGCCCTTCTCCCCCAGTTGCTCAGTTTGGCTCTGGCGGCCAGCTCTAGGAAGAGTCTTGGTGATTCCAAACTTCTTCCATTTAAGAATGATGGAGGCCACGGTGTTCTTGGGGAACTTCAATGCTGGAGAAATATTTTGCTACCCATCCCCAGATTTGTGCCTCGACACAATCCTGTCTCGGAGCTCTACAGACAATTCCTTTGACCTCATGGCTTGGTTTTTTCTCTGACATGCACTGTCAACTGTGGGACCTTGTATAGACAGGTGTGTGCCTTTCTAAATAATGTCTAATCAATTGAATTGACCACAGGTGGACTCCAATGAAGTTGTAGAAACATCTCAAGGATGATCAATGGAAACAGGATGCACCTGAGCTCCATTTTGAGTCTCATAGCAAAGGGTCTGAATACTTATGCAAATAAAGGTATTTCTGTTTTTTTTATCTTTTATGCATTTGCAAACATTTCTATAAACCTTTTTTTGTTTGATCATTATTGGGTATTGTGATGTCATTATGGAGTATTGTGATGTCATTATGGGGTGTTGTGATGTCATTACGGGGTATTGTGATGTCATTACGGGGTATTGTGTGTAGATTGCTGAGGATTTGTTTTTATTTAATCCATTTTAGAATAAGTCTGTGACGTAACAAAATGTCAAGGGGTCTGAATACTTTTTGACGGTACTGTAGGTCTCAGCTCGATCTCTGGTTGACTGATGAAGGTTCTCTCTCTTCTGTTCTGCAGCTTTCTGGCTCAGTATCCATTCATCTGGATGTTCGTCTCAACCTGGACCTGCACCTTCCCTTTAACAATGTATCAACCTGGACCTGATCCTTCCCTTTAACAATGTATCAACATGGACCTGATCCTTCCCTTTAACACTGTATCAACCTGGACCTGATCCTTCCCTTTAACACAGTATCAACCTGGACCTGATCCTTCCCTTTAACACTGTATCAACCTGGACCTGATCCTTCCCTTTAACACTGTATCAACCTGGACCTGATCCTTCCCTTTAACACTGTATCAACCTGGACCTGATCCTTCCCTTTAACACTGTATCAACCTGGACCTGATCCTTCCCTTTAACACTGTATCAACCTGGACCTGATCCTTCCCTTTAACACTGTATCAACCTGGACCTGATCCTTCCCTTTAACACTGTATCAACCTGGACCTGATCCTTCCCTTTAACACTGTATCAACCTGGACCTGATCCTTCCCTTTAACACTGTATCAACCTGGACCTGATCCTTCCCTTTAACACTGTATCAACCTGGACCTGATCCTTCCCTTTAACACTGTATCAACCTGGACCTGATCCTTCCCTTTAACACTGTATCAACCTGGACCTGATCCTTCCCTTTAACACTGTATCAACCTGGACCTTCCCTTTAACATCACTATGAGTTCCAATTTATTTCCCACTGCACGAAGCCACTGTTTTAACATTTTAGTTTTTGGTATCTCTATTTGCTCTATTTCAGAAATCATATAATCTTCGGTCTTCACAGATAACGCACTAACATAAAACAGACACTCTATTTGTATGTGTTAATTCCCCAGCAGAATGTCATAGCTTCAGGCACACTTACACATTATTGTAGTTGTGACATTTTATTCTATCCTACAATAGACCCTTTGGCCTCTCTGTCCTCTATTCATTATCGTCCTGCCCAGGGTTATTCAAGCGCATCAGGAAGAGGAACCGCTCTGCCAACTGCTCTGACTCAGGAATTTTAAAAATATATGTAGCTAGCTGAAAACCCTCTGATGTTTATCCTATCAGTCTGTATTATGGTCTGGCTGTACAGCAGACTGAAGAGACCTGTACTGCAATGAGAAATGAAATTGACAATGCAAACTGTCTTGCATGTATACAATGTCAGTGTGATGTGGTGAAGAGTGTCAGTTGAGTCTGTTTCCACTGATCCAATACTAAACTACACCTTTGTTTCCTGAATGGTTGTTTATTCTAGATGGACGTTACTTTAAACATGACAAGACGAAACCAACTCTCTGTCTGAGTGCATCGGAGACGTCAGTGAGTTTGGACAAGGGGAGAACTCCAGTCCAGCTCCTCACCTCTCTGTGGTCCTCCAGACATTTTCCCAGACTCCACGAAACATGGATGAACTACTGGCTGGGGGACTGGTCACCTCTAGACCAGATCCCAGGGAACCTTCAGGGAACAGGGATGACCTACTGGTTGGGGGACTGGTCACCTCTAGACCAGACACCAGGGAACCTCCAGGGAACAGGGATGACCTACTGGCTGGGGGACTGGTCACCTCTAGACCAGACCTCAGGGAACCTTCAGGGAACAGGGATGACCTACTGGTTGGGGGACTGGTCACCTCTAGACCAGACCCCAGGGAACCTTCAGGGAACAGGGATGACCTACTGGTTGGGGGACTGGTCACCTCTAGACCAGACACCAGGGAACCTCCAGGGAACAGGGATGACCTACTGGCTGGGGGACTGGTCACCTCTAGACCAGACCTCAGGGAACCTATAGGGAACAGGGATGGACTACTGGCTGGGGGACTGGTCACCTCTAGACCAGACCTCCTTGAACCTTCAGGGAACAGGGATGGACTACTGTCTGGGGGACTGGTCACCTCTAGACCAGACCCCAGGGAACCTTCAGGGAACTGGGATGACCTACTGACTGGGGGACTGGTCATCTATTGCCCACCACCAGGTGTGGGGAGACGGTGGATAAGGGGGAGGAAGGGAGTGGACAGGCCATGGTGGAGGATGGAGGAGGCTTTGACTCTCACCTCAAAACTCCTGGTGTCTGGCCTCTCATGGACAAGGGGGAGGAGGGGTGATGGGGGAGGATGAAATGGACAGGCCTCTCTGGGTGGGGTCCGGAAGGGGGGAAGACGGTGGAGAAGGAACGGATGTACAACTCTTACTCGGTGGGGATGGACAGAGAATGGCTGGGACAGACCTCCTTATGTCAGGGAATAAAGGAGAGAGACTGAGGGAGAACAGGGGAGACTGAGGGAGGACAGGGGAGAATGGGGGAGGACAGGGGAGAATGGGGGAGGACAGGGGAGACTGAGGGAGGACAGGGGAGAATGAGGGAGGACAGGGGAGACTGAGGGAGGACAGGGGAGAATGGGGGAGGACAGGGGAGAATGGGGGAGGACAGGGGAGAATGGGGGAGGACAGGGTTGACTGAGGGAGGACAGGGGAGAATGAGGGAGGACAGGAGAGATTGGGGGAGGACAGGGGAGAATGGGGGAGGACAGAGGAGACTGAGGGGGGACAGGGGAGACTGAGGGAGGACAGGGGAGACTTAGGGAGGACAGGGGAGAATGGGGGTGGACAGGGGGGACTGAGAGAGGACAGGGGAGACTTAGGGAGGACAGGGGAGATTGGGGGAGGACAAGGGAGACTGGGGGAGGACAGGGGAGACTGAGGGAGGACCGGTAGAATGGGGAGACTGAGGGAGGACAGGGGAGACTGAGAGAGGACAGGGGAGACTGACGGAGGACAGGGGAGAACGGGGGAGGACAGGGGAGACTGAGGGAGGACAAGGGAGATTTGGGGAAGACAGGGGAGACTTAGGGAGGAGAGGGGAGAATAGGGGAGACTGAGGGAGGACAGGAGAAACTGAGGGAGGACAGGAGAGACTGAGCGAGGACAGGGGAGAATGGGGGAGGACAGGGGAGAATGGAGGAGGACAGGGGAGAATGGTGGAGGAGAGGGGAGACTGGGGGAGGACAGGGGAGACTGAGGGAGGACAGGGGAGAATGAGGGAGGACAGGGGAGACTGAGGGAGGACAGGGGAGAATGGGGGAGGACAGGGGAGATTGAGGGAGGACAGGGTTGACTGAGGGAGGACAGGGGAGACTGGGGGAGGACAGGGGAGACTGAGGGAGGACAGGTGAGAATGGGGAGACTGAGGGAGGACAGGGGAGACTGAGAGAGGACAGGGGAGACTGACGGAGGACAGGGGAGAACGGGGGAGGACAGGGGAGACTGAGGGAGGACAAGGGAGATTTGGGGAAGACAGGGGAGACTTAGGGAGGAGAGGGGAGAATAGGGGAGACTGAGGGAGGACAGGAGAAACTGAGGGAGGACAGGAGAGACTGAGCGAGGACAGGGGAGAATGGGGGAGGACAGGGGAGAATGGAGGAGGACAGGGGAGAATGGTGGAGGAGAGGGGAGACTGGGGGAGGACAGGGGAGAATGGGGGAGTACAGGGGAGATTGGGTGAGGACAGGGGAGACTGAGGGAGGATGGGGGAGGATTTGACCTGCAGGGCCTCTCTCTGGCACCTGGGTCTCAGGGCAGGCCTTTGGCTACCATAATTGGGAGCTAGCCAGACATTTCTAGCTCAGCCAGGCCAAAGTAGCACAGACCGGAAGGGGAGAAGGTTGACATGCATTCACACACAGACTCACTGGGGATGGGGCTGGTTTGAAAGGAACCTGCTGTGTCTCCTGTTTGACCACAGTGATACATATATTTTCTGGATGGAAATATGATCAGATTTCTACCTGGATTGGTTTGACAGAGTCGGAGCAACAGAACAGTATATCTGTCCCCGGTGGAGATATGACTTTGTCAAAAAATCTATGTTTTGAGTTATTTGATAACAATTTTGAAAAGTGATAACTTTGACATCAGTTTGTGCTTTCTTCAATGTCCCTGTGTAATGTGAACTTTACTTTCTAATAAAGATGAACTAAGACTGAACTCGGTGTAATTAATCTTCTTAATTCTCTTTTCAAGTGTAGAGCAGTAAGATCTGTAGCTTGGGGGTTTGGGGTTAGGAGGGAGAGAGCAGAGCTGTACTGTGCCCTTGGGAGGCCCACTCAAACACAATTACCTGGTTGTGGTTGACATTACCTGCCCCCCAGTCACACAACATGCCCCCCCCCCCCCCCCCCAGCCTCATATGCCCCCCACCCAAGTGACATTACCTGTCTCCCAGCCTCACAACCTGCCCTCCAGTTTCATCATCTGCCCCCCTAGTGACATCACCTGCCCCCCAGCCCCCCTATCTACCCCCCAGCCTGGGGTTCTGTAAATGATAACTGGCCCCCCTGACTGCCCCCTAACCAGGGCAGGGCAGAGCTCTCACTGACAGTGGCAAGGCCTCCTTCTCCTTCTGATGCTTGTTAAGATGGTGGAGGCTGTGAAGACTGCAACTTGCTGCCACAACGTGGGTTGGCTCTGTCTGAGACGTGGCTGGGACCTGAAGGCTAGGACTGTGTTCCAAATGGTTCCCTAGTTCCATTATAGTGCACTAATTTTGACCAGAGCCCTTTTACTACTTGTGTCCAGGGCCAATGAGTGCTCTGTACAGGAAATAGGGTGCCATTTTGTATGCACCCTGGATGTCAGGGGTGGCTGTCTGCCCTCTTCTTCCCGGGCCGGATGGCCTGAAGGTTGGGTGTCAGGGGTGGCTGTATCCCCAGGTCCCCTGGCCCTCCATGCCTCCAGCTGTCCAGCTGAACCAGCTGGCCTACAGTACAGTGAGAAAATAGAGCTGGGGAGAGAGGGGAACAGATCGAACTGAACTTGTCAAATTTGTTTTGAGACTATATGATAATTTGGGACTGAATGTTCTTATGATCGTCCTCAAGGTTGACGATGTTCAAGTCTCAAAGGAGTGTTGTTTAGAAGATATAGAAGCTAGAATTAAGAACCCTAGAATTTGGAACCTAGAATTAAGAACCCTAGAATGAAGAACCTAGAATGAAGAACCTAGAATTTAGAACTTACTACATCAGCTTAACAGTCCAACCGCTATCATTCCAAAAAGGAGAAGGTTGTTTTTTATGCTAATAGACCAATGATATTGAATGCTAAAGCTGTTTGGAGCTAATAGAGGGTTTTTAATGCTAATAGACCAATGATATTGAATGCTAAAGCTGTTTGGAGCTATTAGAGGGTTTTTAATGCTAATAGACCAATGATATTGAATGCTAAAGCTGTTTGGAGCTAATAGAGGGTTTTTAATGCTAATAGACCAATGATATTGAATGCTAAAGCTGTTTGGAGCTATTAGAGGGTTTTTAATGCTAATAGACCAATGATATTGAATGCTAAAGCTGTTTGGAGCTAATAGAGTTTTTAATGCTAATAGACCAATGATATTGAATGCTAAAGCTGTTTGGAGCTATTAGAGGGTTTTTAATGCTAATAGACCAATGATATTGAATGCTAAAGCTGTTTGGAGCTAATAGAGTTTTTTTTGCAACCCAACCGATATTTCTGATATCTCAATTGAACACACAGAAACACGTCACCAGATTCACCCAGTAGACCGTGCATGGAGAACTCAAATGGCTTTCCTTCCCTCCATGACGACACTCCTTCTGCACGCTTCACAGCTTTTCATTAACACCAGCCAAGAGCTTCCAGACACTTCTACACGTGTAAGGACTTTCTATTCATTCTGAATTTCAGGCATATAAACCGTCAACGTCCAACGTCCATCCATGTAAATGCTTCCCTACAAGTCATTATAAGCCCATTTCACCCAGGACTGTTCAGGACTTAAAGTTATTTAGTGTTGGCGTCAGCCCCTTCACTCCTTCTCAGACTCATTTAAATTGGCTGGCTAGGAGAATCTGTTGGCCGGCCAGGAGACATGACTTCTAGAGAGGGATTGAAAGTGTCAGGGGAGATTCCGTTTCTTAACCGAACCAAGTTCCACATTCAATTTGAGATTGACTACCTGTCACAGACTATTGATTCTTTACCCTTTAGTTCATAGCAATCTAGCGGTAGAAAGCCTCGTACACATAATACTGTGGTACTCTCTGGTCTAGGATCCAGACAATTAAACGGAGTGGCTTTAATAGGAGGAAACAACATGGTTTTCTGGGGGTTCATGTTGATGTTCATATATCAAATCACAAGTAATAACCCCAATCTTTAAAAAGGTTATAAACTAACACATTCTTCTAATAAATCATGACCTAACGCCTGCAGGTACATTGCTCCGTTAACTTGTCATAAGCATACATTCACCATTATAATGTAATAAAGCCAATCTGTGTACTGTCAACACGCAGACAAGTATGTGTTGTCTCACGTAGTTATCGTAAGATGAACGCACTAATTGTAAGTCGCTCTGGATAAGAGTGTCTGCTAAATGACACCAAATGTAAATGTGTAGGTAGATAGAAATGTCTTCTGTTTTACTTACAAAGTACCGTTACCATCCGGGTAAGTAAGACGGGTTGCCCAAATGAGGAGGTTCCATGAATCAGTAGATTAATTAAGCATTCAGATCACAGTAATGATTACTGTGTTGTTAAAACATAATGAGATGAGCTCGTTAGCGCTCTGAACACCTGTGTGTGAGGGGAACAGTCGACTCCAGACAGAGAGCAGAGGGGGTGAGGGGAGCAGCCGTTTCAGACAGAGAGCAGAGGAGCAGTCGACTCCAGACAGAGAGCAGAGGGGTGAGGGGAGCAGTCGACTCCAGACAGAGAGCAGAGGGGTGAGGGGAGCAGTCGACTCCAGACAGAAAGCAGAGGGGTGAGGGGAGCAGTCGACTCCAGACAGAGAGCAGAGGGGGTGAGGGGAGCAGTCGACTCCAGACAGAGAGCAGAGGGGGTGAGGGGAGCAGTCGACTCCAGACAGAGAGCAGAGGGGGTGAGGGGAGCAGTCTACTTTTGACCAAAATGGCACCCTATTCCATATATAGTGCACTACTTTTGACCTAAATGGCACCCTATTCCATATATAGTGCACTACTTTTGACCAAAGCCCTATGGGCCCTACTCTACGAAGGATCTCATTTGGGACACATCCATACTCTCTCCCTGAGCTGCCACCCTAACTGTCACTTCCTGTGTCTTCAGCCGTTGTGATGCCAGATTACTTCTTCATGTATAACTACCTCATAGCCTGTTGTGAAACAGCACCAACCGACTTGAGCCATGACGGGCCAGCTAGCTGCTCTTCAGTAGGGTAGACGTGACCTATATGCATAGCCTAAGGAGGAAGCCGTATCACTTGATATTACGTCTGGTGAAGAGGGCATTAGCTACATCCTGTAGTACACAAGTCCGTACAGGTTAACGTTTACACCCCCCCCCCCCTCCCTTTCTTCCCTGTTTCAGTGCTAGCACAGACAGGGCCACACACGGTAACATCCACGGTTGGTTGGTAGCAGTGTTGACATAATGAATGTTTCCTTAGGAAAGACCCAGCTAGCACGGTTGAGAGCTCCTGTCAGGTTACATTAAAGGGTATGTGCTATAGTTGTGGTGTGGAAAGGGGGGAACCCCCTGTTGTGTATCTCTCGCTGTCACAACCTGTAATTATATAATGATATTGCGTCTCTCTGAGAGTCTGACAGCACCTTAGATGGTCAGCGAGGAACCAGGAGGAACCCAGGTCAGGGGACCACGAAGTCAAGCCTTTTACTGAAGACCTCCATGGCTAGACCTGGTTGTCTCTCCAATAAAGAGAAGCAGAGAAAGGACAACACTCTAATGAGATACGTCTGTGTTGAGAGAACAGCTGAGGTGATTTGCCACAATACAGACTTCGTTAGGCTACATACAGTAAGTACAGAGGTGCAGTCCAGGTCTGAATGTTGGTCAAATGTACAGATCTCATGACTCAACCAAACATAGCAGGCTGAAAAG
>NC_048566.1:1997500-2147500 GCF_013265735.2 Oncorhynchus mykiss | reverse complement strand
ACTCTGTAATCCAGCTCTAATGTGACCCCACTCTGTAATCCAGCTCTAATGTGACCCCACTATGTAATCCAGCTCTAATGTGACCCCACTCTGTAATCCAGCTCTAATGTGACCCCACTATGTAATCCAGATGTGACTAAAAGGAGTAACATCATGCTATTGGTCAGGTGTTTTTATTGTCTAGTTGAGCCATTTCTGACCATCTGAATCTCCTCACCATTGGAACTACTCTGTCTGCGTCCCTATTCTCGGGTGACCACGTTTGAAATGTCCAAATGCGGGACAAAGGGTTGATTTGGCGGGACATTCGCGAGACAGTTTATCATTTTTTGTTGGGGGGGGGGGGGGGGGGCAGCACTCCCCCTCCCTCCTTTCCCTCCGACCCTAAATTAATTTAGGAAAAACCTATTAATAAACAGACAAGCGTAAAAACATAATTAAGAAAATAAAACCCCATAGATATAAAGTAAACAACGTGCCTCCCACCCACAGCCAGCCAAGGTCATGGCCATGGTACTGCCGTGATGAAATGAGCATAGTTGATCAAAGCAGAAGAGGGCTAATAAAATAAAAAATCCCTGCAATTAATCCAGACCCCCATGCACAATACATCAAGTCTTGGACCTCACAGTGTGTCTGTGTACCGCTGGTCCTGGATCTGTCTGGGAGTCTGTTAGTCTTGTGTTGAGTCTCCGGCCTAGCTGTGTCTGTCTACCGCTGGTCCGAGATGTGGATCTGGGAGTCTGTTAGTCTTGTGTTGAGTCTCCGGCCTAGCTGTGTCTGTGTACCGCTGGTCCTGGATCTGTCTGGGAGTCTGTTAGTCTTGTGTTGAGTCTCCGGCCTAGCTGTGTCTGTGTATCGCTGGTCCTGGATCTGTCTGGGAGTCTGTTAGTCTTGTGTTGAGTCTCCGGCCTAGCTGTGTCTGTGTATCGCTGGTCCTGGATCTGTCTGGGAGTCTGTTAGTCTTGTGTTGAGTCTCCGGCCTAGCTGGGTCTGTCTACCGCTGGTCCGAGATGTGGATCTGGGAGTCTGTTAGTCTTGTGTTGAGTCTGTGTATCTCTGTGAGTCTAACCCTAGCTGTGTGTCTGTGAGTCTAACACCAGCTGTGTATCTCTGTGAGTCTAACCCTAGCTGTGTAGCTCTGTGTATCTCTGTGAGTCTAACACCAGCTGTGTATCTCTGTGAGTCTAACACCAGCTGTGTATCTCTGTGAGTCTAACCCTAGCTGTGTAGCTCTGTGTAGCTCTGTGAGTCTAACACCAGCTGTGTATCTCTGTGAGTCTAACCCTAGCTGTGTATCTCTGTGAGTCTAACCCTAGATGTGTAGCTCTGTGTATCTCTGTGAGTCTAACCCTAGCTGTGTATATCTGTGAGTCTAACCCTAGCTGTGTATCTCTGTGAGTCTAACCCTAGCTGTGTATCTCTGTGAGTGTAAACCCAGCTGTGTATCACTGTGAGTCCAACCCTAGCTGTGTATCTCTGTGAGTCTAACCCTAGCTGTATAGCTCTGTATATTTCTGTGAGTCTAACCCTAGCTGTGTATCTCTGTGAGTCTAACCCTTGCTGTGTAGCTCTGTGAGTCTAACCCTAGCTGTGTAGCTCTGTGTATTTCTGTGAGTCTAACCCTAGCTGTGTATCTCTGTGTATCTCTGTGAGTCTAACCCTAGCTGTGTAGCTCTGTGTATCTCTGTGAGTCTTACCCTAGCTGTGTATCTCTGTGAGTCTTACCCTAGCCGTGTATCTCTGTGATTCTAACCCTAGCTGTGTATATCTGTGAGTCTAACCCTAGCTGTGTATATCTGTGAGTCTAACCCTAGCTGTGTATCTCTGTGAGTCTAACCCCAGCTGTGTATCCCTGGGACAGAGAGAGAGGTGTTGTCCCAGGATTTTTCCCCTCAGAAATGTTTAATGTCTGTCTGTAACAAACGCTGTTAGTTGCTTTCCTTCATTCTCCCTTGTCCTTCCTGTTCTGTCTCAGGAAGTGAATCTGAGATGATATAGTGCTCGTCCACAGAAGGCTCCAGAGCTGCACCCAGAAGGCCTAGCAGAACATTTGTCCTCCGCTCATGGTCAACATGATGTTTTCCTTCCCTCTGTTACTGACATAAACAGGGTTCTGACTGACGCCTCAGACCAGAGAGTTACTGCAGTCAAGGAAGCCCATCTGACATTTAGTGCCTCGGATATGAGCTACGGTCGATTAAACTGGACATGTCTGCTTTATGGCTCTGCTTTTCACTACGGCTCTCTGTGCTAGCTGCTTCAGTTCAACACTATGACCTCTCTGTTACTGTGTGCTAGCTGCTTCAGTTCAACACTATGACCTCTCTGTTACTGTGTGCTAGCTGCTGACCTCTCTGTTGCTGTGTGCTAGCTGCTTCAGTTCAACACTATGACCTCTCTGTTACTGTGTGCTAGCTGCTGACCTCTCTGTGGCTGTGTGCTAGCTGCTTCTGTTCAACACTATGACCTCTCTGTTACTCTGTGCTAGCAGCTTCAGTTCAACACTATGACCTCTCTGTTACTGTGTGCTAGCTGCTGACCTCTCTGTTACTGTGTGCTAGCTGCTTCAGTTCAACACCATGACCTCTCTGTTGCTGTGTGCTAGCTGCTTCAGTTCAACACTATGACCTCTCTGTTGCTGTGTGCTAGCTGCTTCAGTTCAACAACATGACCTCTCTGTTGCTGTGTGCTAACTGCTGACTTCTCTGTTGCTGTGTGCTAGCTGCTTCAGTTCAACACCATGACCGTTCTGTTGCTGTGTGCTAGCTGCTGACTTCTCTGTTGCTGTGTGCTAGCTGCTTCAGTTCAACACTATGACCTCTGTTGCTGTGTGCTAGCTGCTTCAGTTCAACACTATGACCTCTCTGTTACTGTGTGCTAGCTGCTTCAGTTCAACACTATGACCTCTCTGTTGCTGTGTGCTAGCTGCTTCAGTTCAACACTATGACCTCTCTGTTACTGTGTGCTAGCTGCTTCAGTTCAACACTATGACCTCTCTGTTACTGTGTGCTAGCTGCTGACCTCTCTGTTGCTGTGTGCTAGCTGCTTCAGTTCAACACTATGACCTCTCTGTTACTGTGTGCTAGCTGCTGACCTCTCTGTGGCTGTGTGCTAGCTGCTTCTGTTCAACACTATGACCTCTCTGTTACTCTGTGCTAGCAGCTTCAGTTCAACACTATGACCTCTCTGTTACTGTGTGCTAGCTGCTGACCTCTCTGTTACTGTGTGCTAGCTGCTTCAGTTCAACACCATGACCTCTCTGTTGCTGTGTGCTAGCTGCTTCAGTTCAACACTATGACCTCTCTGTTGCTGTGTGCTAGCTGCTTCAGTTCAACAACATGACCTCTCTGTTGCTGTGTGCTAACTGCTGACTTCTCTGTTGCTGTGTGCTAGCTGCTTCAGTTCAACACCATGACCGTTCTGTTGCTGTGTGCTAGCTGCTGACTTCTCTGTTGCTGTGTGCTAGCTGCTTCAGTTCAACACTATGACCTCTGTTGCTGTGTGCTAGCTGCTTCAGTTCAACACTATGACCTCTCTGTTACTGTGTGCTAGCTGCTTCAGTTCAACACTATGACCTCTCTGTTGCTGTGTGCTAGCTGCTTCAGTTCAACACTATGACCTCTCTGTTGCTGTGTGCTAGCTGCTTCAGTTCAACACCATGACCTTTCTGTTGCTGTGTGCTAGCTGCTTCAGTTCAACACCATGACCTTTCTGTTGCTGTGTGCTAGCTGCTGACCTCTCTGTTGCTGTGTGCTAGCTGCTTCAGTTCAACACCATGACCTCTCTGTTGCTGTGTGCTAGCTGCTTCAGTTCAACACCATGACCTTTCTGTTGCTGTGTGCTAGCTGCTTCAGTTCAACACCATGACCGTTCTGTTGCTGTGTGCTAGCTGCTGACCTCTCTGTTGCTGTGTGCTAGCTGCTTCAGTTCAACACCATGACCTTTCTGTTGCTGTGTGCTAGCTGCTTCAGTTCAACACCATGACCTCTCTGTTGCTGTGTGCTAGCTGCTTCAGTTCAACACTATGACCTCTCTGTTGCTGTGTGCTAGCTGCTTCAGTTCAACACTATGACCTCTCTGTTGCTGTGTGCTAGCTGCTTCAGTTCAACACCATGACCTCTCTGTTACTGTGTGCTAGCTGCTGACCTCTCTGTTACTGTGTGCTGGCTGCTGACCTCTCTGTTGCTGTGTGCTAGCTGCTGACCTCTCTGTTGCTGTGTGCTAGCTGCTGACCTCTCTGTTGCTGTGTGCTAGCTGCTGACCTCTCTGTTGCTGTGTGCTAGCTGCTGACCTCTCTGTTGCTGTGTGTTAGCTGCTGACCTCTCTGTTGCTGTGTGCTAGCTGCTGACCTCTCTGTTGTTGTGTGCTAGCTGCTGACCTCTCTGTTGCTGTGTGCTAGCTGCTGACCTCTCTGTTGTTGTGTGCTAGCTGCTGACCTCTCTGTTGCTGTGTGCTAGCTGCTGGCCTCTCTGTTGCTGTGTGTTAGCTGCTGACCTCTCTGTTGCTGTGTGCTAGCTGCTGACCTCTCTGTTGCTGTGTGCTAGCTGCTGACCTCTCTGTTGCTGTGTGCTAGCTGCACATCCTTCAATAATGCTGGTTTTATATTCCATTCTCCACAGACTAGAGAGAATGAAAGGGATGAATGAAAGGGATGGAGGTAGCTTGGGATAGAATACTGTAGTGTAGCTGAACCAGACAGACAGACAGACAGACAGACAGACAGACAGACAGACAGACAGACAGACAGACAGTAATGCTATATTATCTAAATAGACAGACAGACAGACAGACTGTAATCTCCAGACCTGCAGTAGCTAGCGCCCCTGTGACAGACAGACAGACAGACAGACAGACAGACAGACAGACAGACAGACAGTAATGCTATATTATCTAAATAGACAGACAGACAGACAGACTGTAATCTCCAGACCTGCAGTAGCTAGCGCCCCTGTGACAGACAGACGGACAGACGGACAGACAGACAGACAGTAATTATGCAGATCCTTTTTGGGGGTCTCAACACCCTTCCTTTCACACCCCTCTACCCCCCTCCTCATCCCCTCCTTTTTAACATCTCTCTCTCTCTCTTTTTTGGGAGTCTTGAGGTGGTTGTCATGGAAACATGGTGCATGCCAAGCACCCCCCCCCCCCTCCCCCTCCCCACCCACTTTAAATGAAATGAACGTGTGGCGTGATGTATTCCTATTTTAGGGAGGGAGGTGAGGTGTTAATATTTCCTCCTGGTCTGATTTCCCCCCCCCCCCCCCATCTCCCCGTTTCCCTAAAAATACGTTGCCGTAGCAACGTTTCTGGATTATATTCAGGGAAGATTAACGAGACGGTATAAAAGGGGGAATGAATCACTTCAAATAGATAACTGTGCCGTTTGGTGCACATAGTTTTACATACGGTTAATGGCTGTCATCACCAAAGCTTCTACTGGCAGACTGCACATCTATAGACATACAATAACCCTGCTTTGGCACGTTTACAATAAAATAAATAATAATAATAATAATAAGCTTCTTTGAAATTAGACGTCCTTTAAGTATTTAATCCGTTTCCCCAATCGGAAAATGTCAAAATCTAAACTTTTAATTCTTCATAGGCGACTTTGGCACGTTTTCCGTAGAAATAACCGTTTTCTAAAAAAGGCAATCGTTAAAAATCGACCATTTGTTTTAATAGAATTAGGAATTGATTGTAATTTCAGAATAGTAATTTTAAAAGGATCTCTATGCATGTATCTCTTCTCTATAGGATGCCCAGAGAGATCTATGGGACACTATAGGACAGTGTTATTCTGCCTCATTAGTCTCCAGCCGTACACTCTTAGGGGGAAGAAGAGTTCTTCGGCTTCCCCACACAGGACTCCAGACTCACATTAAGCATCTCCAATCCGAAATTAAATCTAGAATCGGCTTCCTATATCGCAAAACAAAGCATCCTTCACTCACGCTGCCAAACAGACTTCGGTGATGTCATCTATAAAATTGCCTACAACACTCTACATGCAGTCTATCACCAAAGCCCCATACTTTTTTATTTATTTTACTAGGCAAGATCCTTTTTGGGGGTCTCCACACCCTTCCTCTCACACCCCTCTCAATGACGGCCTGTTCAGGGGCAGAACGACAGATTTGTACCTTGTCAACTCAGGGGTTTGAACTTGCAACCTTCCGGTTACTAGTCCAACGCTCTAACCACTAGGCTACCCTGCCGCACCAGTTCCATGTAGAACCTTTTGCATAGAGGATAATTTTAAATTTTTAATTTTTTATTTCACCTTTATTTAACCAGGTAGGCCAGTTGAGAACAAGTTCTCATTTACAACTGCAACCTGGCCAAGATAAAGCATAGCGATTCGACGCAGACAACAACACAGAGTTACACATGGAGTAAACAACAACACAGAGTTACACATGGAGTAAACAAAACATACAGTCAATAATACAGTAGAAAAAAAAGAAAACAAAAAAAGTCTATATACAGTGCACCTATAGGCCTACGGCTGGCCAATCACATCACTCAGATCACCGTGTCTGCACATTTTCCTCATGCCATAGACTGTAAAAAAAGAAGCCTAGAATTCACAGCAAACTTGATAATGGGAGATTTCAAAATGTCTAAAAACATGTCTACAGAGAGAAGCCATGAATACAGTAAAAAGCTCCATGAATACAGTAAAAAGCTCCATGAATACAGTAAAAAGCTCCATAAATACAGTAAAAAGCTCCATGAATACAGTAAAAAGCTCCATAAATACAGTAAAAAGCTCCATGAATACAGGAAAAAGCTCCATGAATACAGTAAAAAGCTCCATGGATACAGTAAAAAGCTCCATGAATACAGTAAAAAGCTCCATGAATACAGTAAAAAGCTCCATGAATACAGTAAAAAGCTCCATGAATACAGGAAAAAGCTCCATGAATACAGTAAAAAGCTCCATGGATACAGTAAAAAGCTCCATGAATACAGTAAAAAGCTCCATGAATACAGTAAAAAGCTCCATGGATACAGTAAAAAGCTCCATGAATACAGTAAAAAGCTCCATGAATACAGTAAAAAGCTCCATGAATACAGTAAAAAGCTCCATGAATACAGTAAAAAGCTCCATGAATACAGGAAAAAGCTCCATGAATACAGTAAAAAGCTCCATGGATACAGTAAAAAGCTCCATGAATACAGTAAAAAGCTCCATGAATACAGTAAAAAGCTCCATGGATACAGTAAAAAGCTCCATGAATACAGGAAAAAGCTCCATGAATACAGTAAAAAGCTCCATGAATACAGTAAAAAGCTGCTGTTTATGTGACTGACTTCATGTTTACGTTGTTATTCAGTTCTGTCAACACTTTCTTCAACACTTTTATAAGCCCTTCTTATTATTTGTGGCTTGTGTCTTTTATTTTTTATATATGGAGGGATATGTCACTTTCTCTGGTCAGAGGAGTTACAACATTAATTGGTGCATGACGTAAAAGTAATGCAGTGTGTGACTGAAGTTTCCCCCATCAGCTGGAAGACTGTGTCCCCCCTTTTCTCAGTAGAGAGAAGTGTCTAGTCTTAGTGGGTGGGAGAAGTGTCTTAGTCTTAGTAACCTGGTACCTCAAGAACCATCCTGATGGAGGAGAGAGTTAGGGTTATAGGGAGTGTAACCTGGTACCTCTAGAACCATCCTGATGGAGGAGAGAGTTAGGGTTATAGGGAGTGTAACCTGATACCTCTAGAACCATCCTGATGGAGGAGAGAGTTAGGGAGTGTAACCTGGTACCTCTAGAACCATCCTGATGGAGGAGAGAGTTAGGGAGTGCAACCTGGTACATCTAGAACCATCCTGATGGAGGAGAGAGTTAGGGTGAGGGAGTGTAACCTGGTACCTCTAGAACCATCCTGATGGAGGAGAGAGTTAGGGTTATAAGGAGTGTAACCTGGTACCTCTAGAACCATCCTGATGGAGGAGAGAGTTAGGGTGAGGGAGTGTAACCTGGTACCTCTAGAACCATCCTGATGGAGGAGAGAGTTAGGGCGAGGGAGTGTAACCTGGTACCTCTAGAACCATCCTGATAGAGGAGAGAGTTAGGGTGAGGGAGTGTAACCTGGTACCTCTAGAACCATCCTGATGGAGGAGAGAGTTAGGGTGAGGGAGTGTAACCTGGTACCTCTAGAACCATCCTGATGGAGGAGAGAGTTAGGGAGTGTAACCTGGTACCTCTAGAACCATCCTGATAGAGGAGAGAGTTAGGGTGAGGGAGTGTAACCTGGTACCTCTAGAACCATCCTGATGGAGGAGAGAGTTAGGGTGAGGGAGTGTAACCTGGTACCTCTAGAACCATCCTGATGGAGGAGAGAGTTAGGGTGAGGGAGTGTAACCTGGTACCTCTAGAACCATCCTGATGGAGTAGAGAATTAGGGTGAGGGAGTGTAACCTGGTACCTCTAGAACCATCCTGATGGAGGAGAGAGTTAGGGAGTGTAACCTGGTACCTCTAGAACCATCCTGATGGAGGAGAGAGTTAGGGAGTGTAACCTGGTACCTCTAGAACCATCCTGATGGAGGAGAGAGTTAGGGTGAGGGAGTGTAACCTGGTACCTCTAGAACCATCCTGATGGAGGAGAGAGTTAGGGAGTGTAACCTGGTACCTCTAGAACCATCCTGATAGAGGAGAGAGTTAGGGAGTGTAACCTGGTACCTCTAGAACCATCCTGATGGAGGAGAGAGTTAGGGTGAGGGAGTGTAACCTGGTACCTCTAGAACCATCCTGATGGAGGAGAGAGTTAGGGAGTGTAACCTGGTACCTCTACAACCATCCTGATAGAGGAGAGAGTTAGGGAGTGTAACCTGGTACCTCTAGAACCATCCTGATGGAGGAGAGAGTTAGGGTGAGGGAGTGTAACCTGGTACCTCTAGAACCATCCTGATGGAGGAGAGAGTTAGGGTGAGGGAGTGTAACCTGGTACCTCTAGAACCATCCTGATGGAGGAGAGAGTTAGGGAGTGTAACCTGGTACCTCTAGAACCATCCTGATGGAGGAGAGAGTTAGGGTGAGGGAGTGTAACCTGGTACCTCTAGAACCATCCTGATGGAGTAGAGAATTAGGGTGAGGGAGTGTAACCTGGTACCTCTAGAACCATCCTGATGGAGGAGAGAGTTAGGGTGTGGGAGTGTAACCTGGTACCTCTAGAACCATCCTGATGGAGGAGAGAGTTAGGGTGAGGGAGTGTAACCTGGTACCTCTAGAACCATCCTGATGGAGGAGAGAGTTAGGGTGAGGGAGTGTAACCTGGTACCTCTAGAACCATCCTGATGGAGGATAGAGTTAGGGAGTGTAACCTGGTACCTCTAGAACCATCCTGATGGAGGAGATAGTTAGGGTGAGGGAGTGTAACCTGATACCAAAGTATTAAAACAATACTTTATTGTTGGTTCTATATTTGGTCTTATCTCCGTGGTAACAGAGAATGTAACCCACACTCATATGAATGGTGATTTCGCTCCATAGAGAGTGCTGTTGCTGCCATCCAATATTGGTGGAATTAACGTCCTCTGCAACCCAGACAGGGATTTGACATATCCTTCATATTGAGTTGCAGGAGAGATATCAGAGAAACTGGAGGGGATGTTTTTCCCACTCATCTACACCAGGGGAGACTTCCCACTCATCCACACCAGGGGAGACTTCCCATTCATCCACACCAGGGGAGACGTCCCACTCATTTCCACCAGGGGAGACTTCCCATTCATCCACACTAGGGGAGAATTCCCATTCATCCACACCAGGGGAGACGTCCCACTCATCTACACCAGGGGAGACTTCCCACTCATCCACACCAGGGGAGACTTCCCATTCATCCACACCAGGGGAGACGTCCCACTCATTTCCACCAGGGGAGACTTCCCATTCATCCACACCAGGGGAGAATTCCCATTCATCCACACCAGGGGAGACGTCCCACTCATTTCCACCAGGGGAGACTTCCCATTCATCCACACCAGGGGAGAATTCCCATTCATCCACACCAGGGGAGACGTCCCACTCATCTACACCAGGGGAGACTTCCCATTCATCCACACCAGGGGAGACTTCCCACTCATCTACACCTTCTTCATCCTCCAAACCATCCCCTTCTGTACTTTATGGCCAATTCATCCTCTTCATCATCATGTGACTCCATGATATAGGGCTTGGCCAATTCACCCTCTTTATCATCATGTGACTCCATAATATAGGGCTTGGCCAATTCACCCTCTTTATCATCATGTGACTCTATGATATAGGGCTTTCTCTGCCACGTCAGAAGAACACAGAACTGAACAGCTTTTCACCACCTCCTTCTCCTCCCAGCAGCCGACTGTCGACAGAAAACACAAAAATAAAATCTCTCCTCCAAAATGAGAGTCCGAAATCGTGACGATGACGAGGTGGAGCGACGAAGAGAGTGACAGAAACGTAACAAACCAGAGAAATATGAACCTCATTTTTACCGCTGCCGCCTTTCTCCTCTCCTCCTCGTATCGTTTGGTCGCTTGTGTCTCTTCGATGCCGCAGACAGAGAGTCGTCTGCCGGGCGCTGTCTGTGTCTGGCTGCCCTGAAACACGAGAGACAGAAGGAAGATGGTACTATTGGAGGGGTTTTAACAACAGAGAAGAAGAAACAAGAGAGACAGGAGGAAGATGGTTCTATTGGAGGGGTTTTAACAACAGAGAAGAAGAAACAAGAGAGACAGGAGGAAGATGGTTCTATTGGAGGGGTTTTAACAACAGAGAAGAAGAAACAAGAGAGACAGGAGGAAGATGGTTCTATTGGAGGGGTTTTAACAACAGAGAAGAAGAAACAAGAGAGACAGGAGGAAGATGGTTCTATTGGAGGGGTTTTAACAACAGAGAAGAAGAAACAAGAGAGACAGGAGGAAGATGGTTCTATTGGAGGGGTTTTAACAACAGCGAAGAAGAAACAAGAGAGACAGGAGGAAGAAGGTTATATTGGAGGGGTTTTAACAACAGAGAAGAAGAAACAAGAGAGACAGGAGGAAGATGGTACTATTGGGGGGTTTTAACAGCAGCGAAGAAGAAACAAGAGAGACAGAAGGAAGATGGTACTATTTGGGGTGGGGTTTAACAGCAGCGAAGAAGAAACGAGAGACAGGAGGAAGATGGTGCTATTTGGGGGGTTTTAACAACAGAGAAGAAGAAACAAGAGAGACAGAAGGAAGATGGTTCTATTGGGGGGGTTTTAACAGCAGCGAAGAAGAAACAAGAGAGACAGAAGGAAGATGGTGCTATTTGGGGGGGTTTTAACAGCAGCGAAGAAGAAACGAGAGACAGGAGGAAGATGGTGCTATTTGGGGGGTTTTAACAGCAGAGAAGAAGAAACAAGAGAGACAGAAGGAAGATGGTTCTATTGGGGGGGTTTTAACAACAGCGAAGAAGAAGAGCGTCTCTCTGCGTTGATCTCTGACTGCTTTGTTATTACACATCAGGGAGAACGGGACTATCATTTTTCCGCCTTTTTGTGGATGGAAGTGGAAAAATGATATGTTTTTTTGGGGGGAGTGGGTTTTCTTTGAGGAGGAGGACGACATCAGATATTTCCACTCAGACTCTGTCGCATTGCAGACTTCCCATGACACTTGTGGGGGTCGTGGAGTAAAACGGAGAACACCACCGTGTTTGTAGACGAAACGGTTTCGGATGCTACCAAACAGAAACATCAGCACATCAACGATGCCGACTTCAGACCAGTCTCCTGGTACCTGTCAGGGGTCATAGAGAGAGACCAGTCTCCTGGTACCTGTCAGGGGTCATATTGAGAGACCAGTCTCCTGGTACTTGTCAGGGGTCATAGAGAGAGACCAGTCTCCTGGTACCTGTCAGGGGTCATAGCGAGCGACCAGTCTCCTGGTACCTGTCAGTGTCATAGAGAGAGACCAGTCTCCTGGTACCTGTCAGGGGTCATAGAGAGAGACCAGTCTCCTGGTACCTGTCAGGGGTCACAGAGAGAGACCAGTCACCTGGTTCCTGTCAGGGGTCATAGAGAGAGACCAGTCTCTTGGTACCTGTCAGGGGTCATAGAGAGAGACCAGTCTCCTGGTACCTGTCAGTGGTCATAGAGAGAGACCAGTCTCCTGGTACCTGTCAGGGGTCATAGAGAAAGACCAGTCTCCTGGTACCTGTCAGGGGTCATAGAGAGAGACCAGTCTCCTGGTACCTGTCAGGGGTCATAGAGAGAGACCAGTCTCCTGGTACCTGTCAGGGGTCATAGAGAGAGACCAGTCTCCTGGTACCTGTCAGGGGTCATAGAGAAAGACCAGTCTCCTGGTACCTGTCAGGGGTCATAGAGAGAGACCAGTCTCCTGGTACCTGTCAGGGGTCATAGAGAGAGACCAGTCTCCTGGTACCTGTCAGGGGTCATAGAGAGAGACCAGTCTCCTGGTACCTGTCAGGGGTCATAGCGAGCGACCAGTCTCCTGGTACCTGTCAGGGGTCATAGAGAGAGACCAGTCTCCTGGTACCTGTCAGGGTCATAGAGAGAGGACATGGACGGTGCTGACTTCAGACCAGTCTCCTGGTACCTGTCAGCGGTCATAGAGAGAGGACATGGACGGTGCTGACTTCAGACCAGTCTCCTGGTACCTGTCAGGGTCATAGAGAGAGGACATGGACGGTGCTGACTTCAGACCAGTCTCCTGGTACCTGTCAGTGTCATAGAGAGAGGACATGGATGGTGCTGACTTCAGACCAGTCTCCTGGTATCTGTCAGGGTCATAGAGAGAGACCAGTCTCCTAGTACCTGTCAGGGTCATAGAGAGAGACCAGTCTCCTGGTACCTGTCAGGGGTCATAGAGAGAGACCAGTCTCCTGGTACCTGTCAGGGGTCATAGAGAGAGACCAGTCTCCTGGTACCTGTCAGGGGTCATAGAGAGAGACCAGTCTCCTGGTACCTGTCAGGGGTCATAGAGAGAGACCAGTCTCCTGGTACCTGTCAGGGGTCATAGAGAGAGACCAGTCTCCTGGTACCTGTCAGGGGTCATAGAGAGAGACCAGTCTCCTGGTACCTGTCAGGGGTCATAGAGAGAGACCAGTCTCCTGGTACCTGTCAGGGTCATAGAGAGAGACCAGTCTCCTAGTACCTGTCAGGGGTCATAGAGAGAGACCAGTCTCCTGGTACCTGTCAGGGGTCATAGAGAGAGGACATGGATGGTGCTGACTTCAGACCAGTCTCCTGTTACCTGTCAGGGTCATAGAGAGAGACCAGTCTCCTAGTACCTGTCAGGGGTCATAGAGAGAGACCAGTCTCCTGGTACCTGTCAGGAGTCATAGAGAGAGGACATGGACGGTGCTGACTTCAGACCAGTCTCCTGGTACCTGTCAGGGTCATAGAGAGAGGACATGGACGGTGCTGACTTCAGACCAGTCTCCTGTTACCTGTCAGGGGTTATAGAGAGAGGACATGGATGGTGCTGACTTTAGACCAGTCTCCTGGTATCTGTCAGGGTCATAGAGAGAGACCAGTCTCCTAGTACCTGTCAGGGTCATAGAGAGAGACCAGTCTCCTGGTACCTGTCAGGGGTCATAGAGAGAGACCAGTCTCCTGGTACCTTTCAGGGGTCATAGAGAGAGACCAGTCTCCTGGTACCTGTCAGGGTCATAGAGAGAGACCAGTCTTCTGGTACCTGTCAGGGGTCATAGAGAGAGACCAGTCTCCTGGTACCTGTCAGGGGTCATAGAGAGAGACCAGTCTCCTGGTACCTGTCAGCGGTCATAGAGAGAGACCAGTCTCCTGGTACCTGTCAGGGTCATAGAGAAAGACCAGTCTCCTGGTACCTGTCAGGGGTTATAGAGAGAGACCAGTCTCCTGATACCTGTCAGGGGTCATAGAGAGAGACCAGTCTCCTGGTACCTGTCAGGGTCATAGAGAGAGACCAGTCTCCTGGTACCTGTCAGGGTCATAGAGAGAGACCAGTCTCCTGGTACCTGTCAGGGTCATAGAGAGAGACCAGTCTCCTGGTACCTGTCAGGGGTCATAGAGAGAGGACATGGACGGTGCCGACCTCAGACCAGTCTCCTGGTATCTGTCAGGGTCATAGAGAGAGACCAGTCTCCTGGTACCTGTCAGGGGTCATAGAGGGAGACCAGTCTCCTGGTACCTGTCAGGGTCATAGAGAGAGACCAGTCTCCTGGTACCTGTCAGGGGTCATGGAGAGATACCAGTCTCCTGGTACCTGTCAGGGGCCATAGAGAGAGACCAGTCTCCTGGTACCTGTCAGGGTCATAGAGAGAGACCAGTCTCCTGGTACCTGTCAGGGTCATAGAGAGAGACCAGTCACCTGGTACCTGTCAGGGGTCATAGAGAGAGACCAGTCTCCTGGTACCTGTCAGGGTCATAGAGAGAGACCAGTCTCCTGGTACCTGTCAGGGGTCATAGAGAGAGACCAGTCTCCTGGTACCTGTCAGGGGTCATAGAGAGAGACCAGTCTCCTGGTACCTGTCAGGGGTCATAGAGAGAGACCAGTCTCCTGGTACCTGTCAGGGGTCATAGAGAGAGACCAGTCTCCTGGTACCTGTCAGGGGTCATAGAGAGAGACCAGTCTCCTGGTACCTGTCAGGGTCATAGAGAGAGGACATGGATGGTGCTGACTTCAGACCAGTCTCCTGTTACCTGTCAGGGGTCATAGAGAGAGGACATGGACGGTGCTGACTTCAGACCAGTCTCCTGGTACCTGTCAGGGGTCATAGAGAGAGGACATGGACGGTGCTGATTTCAGACCAGTCTCCTGGTACCTGTCAGGGTCATAGAGAGAGTATATGGACGGTGCTGACTTCAGACCAGTCTCCTGTTACCTGTCAGGGTCATAGAGAGAGGACATGGATGGTGCTGACTTCAGACCAGTCTCCTGGTATCTGTCAGGGTCATAGAGAGAGACCAGTCTCCTAGTACCTGTCAGGGTCATAGAGAGAGACCATTCTCCTGGTACCTATCAGGGGTCATAGAGAGAGACCAGTCTCCTGGTACCTGTCAGGGGTCATAGAGAGAGACCAGTCTCCTGGTACCTGTCAGGGGTCATAGAGAGAGACCAGTCTCCTGGTACCTGTCAGGGGTCATAGAGAGAGACCAGTCTCCTGGTACCTGTCAGGGGTCATAGAGAGAGACCAGTCTCCTGGTACCTGTCAGGGGTCATAGAGAGAGACCAGTCTCCTGGTACCTGTCAGGGGTCATAGAGAGAGACCAGTCTCCTGGTACCTGTCAGCGGTCATAGAGAGAGACCAGTCTCCTGGTACCTGTCAGGGTCATAGAGAGAGACCAGTCTCCTGGTACCTGTCAGGGGTCATAGAGAGAGACCAGTCTCCTAGTACCTGTCAGGGTCATAGAGAGAGACCAGTCTCCTGGTACCTGTCAGGGTCATAGAGAGAGACCAGTCTCCTGGTACCTGTCAGGGTCATAGAGAGAGACCAGTCTCCTGGTACCTGTCAGGGGTCATAGAGAGAGACCAGTCTCCTGGTACCTGTCAGGGGTCATAGAGACCAGTCTCCTGGTACCTGTCAGGGTCATAGAGAGAGACCAGTCTCCTGGTACCTGTCAGGGTCATAGAGAGAGACCAGTCTCCTGGTACCTGTCAGGGTCATAGAGAGAGGACATGGACTGTGCTGACTTCAGACCAGTCTTCTGGTACCTGTCAGGGGTCATAGAGAGAGGACATGGACGGTGCCGACCTCAGACCAGTCTCCTGGTATCTGTCAGGGTCATATAGAGAGACCAGTCTCCTGGTACCTGTCAGGGTCATAGAGAGAGACCAGTCTCCTGGTACCTGTCAGGGTCATAGAGAGAGACCAGTCTCCTGGTACCTGTCAGGGTCATAGAGAGAGCATAACAGTGGAGTGGTCATAAAATCATTTTATAGGTCAAACCGTCCTGGGCTTCAGACCAGTCTCCTGGTACCTGTCAGGGGTCATAAAGAGAGACCAGTCTCCTGGTACCTGTCAGGGTCATAGAGAGAGACCAGTCTCCTGGTACCTGTCAGCGGTCATAGAGAGAGACCAGTCTCCTGGTACCTGTCAGGGTCATAGAGAGAGACCAGTCTCCTGGTACCTGTCAGGGGTCATAGAGAGAGACCAGTCTCCTGATACCTGTCAGGGGTCATAGAGAGAGACCAGTCTCCTGGTACCTGTCAGGGTCATAGAGAGAGACCAGTCTCCTGGTACCTGTCAGGGTCATAGAGAGAGACCAGTCTCCTGGTACCTGTCAGGGGTCATAGAGAGAGACCAGTCTCCTGGTACCTGTCAGGGGTCATAGAGACCAGTCTCCTGGTACCTGTCAGGGTCATAGAGAGAGACCAGTCTCCTGGTACCTGTCAAGGTCATAGAGAGAGACCAGTCTCCTGGTACCTGTCAGGGGTCATAGCGAGAGACCAGTCTCCTGGTACCTGTCAGGGGTCATAGAGACCAGTCTCCTGCTACCTGTCAGGGTCATAGAGAGAGACCAGTCTCCTGGTACCTGTCAGGGTCATAGAGAGAGACCAGTCACCTGGTACCTGTCAGGGGTCATGGAGAGAGACCAGTCTCCTGGTACCTGTCAGGGTCATAGAGAGAGCATAACAGTGGAGTGGTCATAAAATCGTTTTATAGGTCAAACCGTCCTGGACTTCAGACCAGTCTCCTGGTACCTGTCAGGGGTCATAGAGAGAGACCAGTCTCCTGGTACCTGTCAGGGGTCATAGAGAGAGACCAGTCTCCTGGTACCTGTCAGGGTCATAGAGAGAGAGACCAGTCTCCTGGTATCTGTCAGGGGTCATGGAGAGATACCATTCTCCTGGTACCTGTCAGGGGCCATAGAGAGAGACCAGTCTCCTGGTACCTGTCAGGGTCATAGAGAGAGACCAGTCTCCTGGTACCTGTTAGGGTCATAGAGAGAGACCAGTCTCCTGGTACCTGTCAGGGGTCATAGAGAGAGACCAGTCTCCTGGTACCTGTCAGGGTCATAGAGAGAGACCAGTCTCCTGGTACCTGTCAGGGGTGATAGAGACCAGTCTCCTGGTACCTGTCAGGGTCATAGAGAGAGACCAGTCTCCTGGTACCTGTCAGGGTCATAGAGAGAGACCAGAGTCCTGGTACCTGTCAGGGGTCATAGAGAGAGACCAGTCTCCTGGTACCTGTCAGGGTCATAGAGAGAGACCAGTCTCCTGGTACCTGTCAGGGGTCATAGAGAGAGACCAGTCTCCTGGTACCTGTCAAGGTCATAGAGAGAGACCAGTCTCCTGGTGCCTGTCAGGGTCATAGAGAGAGACCAGTCTCTTGTTACCTGTCAGGGGTCATAGAGAGAGACCAGTCTCCTGGTACCTGTCAGGGGTCATAGAGACCAGTCTCCTGGTACCTGTCAGGGTCATAGAGAGAGACCAGTCTTCTGGTACCTGTCAGGGTCATAGAGAGAGACCAGTCTCCTGGTACCTGTCAGGGTCATAGAGAGAGACCAGTCTCCTGGTACCTATCAGGGTCATAGAGAGAGACCAGTCTCCTGGTACCTGTCAGGGGTCATAGAGAGAGACCAGTCTCCTGGTACCTGTCAGGGTCATAGAGAGAGACCAGTCTCCTGGTACCTGTCAGCGGTCATAGAGAGAGACCAGTCTCCTGGTACCTGTCAGGGTCATAGAGAGAGACCAGTCTCCTGGTGCCTGTCAGGGTCATAGAGAGAGACCAGTCTCCTGGTACCTGTCAGGGGTCATAGAGAGAGACCAGTCTCCTGGTACCTCTCAGGGTCATAGAGAGAGACCAGTCTCCTGGTACCTGTCAGGGGTCATAGAGAGAGACCAGTCTCCTGGTACCTGTCAAGGTCATAGAGAGAGACCAGTCTCCTGGTACCTGTCAGGGGTCATAGAGAGAGACCAGTCTCCTGGTACCTGTCAGGGGTCATAGAGAGAGACCAGTCTCCTGGTACCTGTCAGGGGTCATAGAGAGAGACCAGTCTCCTGGTACCTGTCAGGGGTCATAGAGAGAGACCAGTCTCCTGGTACCTGTCAGGGGTCATAGAGAGAGACCAGTCTCCTGGTACCTGTCAGGGGTCATAGCCTACAAACCTTCCTGGACGCTACGGATGTTTCAGTACGACCCCGGCACCAGAATAAAGTGCCTAAGGGGGCAGTTGAAATCGGTGATGAGGGGGGAGGGAAAACATTATGTTTTTTTGCTTATATAATCACAATTTACCACAATAAAACAGATCGTTCGAATGCCAAGGCTCCAAGATCATTGATCAGTTTATAGATCTGTATCTCTGCAGCACTACAGCTGTTTTGGTAATGAATATAGGCAATAAGATACACTGTCTTATAAAAAAAGTATGTGGACACCCCTTTAAATTAGTGGATTTCAGCCACACCTGTTGTTGACAGGTGTATCAAATCAAGCACACAGCCATGCAAACTCCATAGAATAACTTACTGAAGTGACTTTCAACGTGGCACCGTCATAGGATGCCACCTTTCCAACATGTCAGTCAACTAGAAGTGCTGTTACTGTGAAGTGGAAGGAGCAACAACGGCTCAGCTGCGAAGTGGTGGTGCTGTAGAGAGAGTCCCTCCCTGGGGAGTGGGAGCTACAGCCTGGCTAGGTGGTGGTGTAGAGAGAGTCCCTCCCTGGGGAATGGGAGCTACAGCCTGGCTAGGTGGTGTAGAGAGAGTTCCTCCCTGGGGAGTGGGAGCTGCAGCCTGGCTAGGTGGTGGTGTAGAGAGAGTTCCTCCCTGGGGAAGTGGGAGCTATAGCCTGGCTAGGTGGTGGTGTAGAGAGAGTCCCTATCTGGGGAGTGGGAGCTGCAGCCTGGCTAGGTGGTGGTGTAGAGAGAGTTCCTCCCTGGGGAAGTGGGAGCTATAGCCTGGCTAGGTGGTGGTGTAGAGAGAGTCCCTCCCTGGTTAGTGGGAGCTACAGCCTGGCTACTTGCTGGTGTAGAGCGAGTTCCTCCCTGGGGAGTGGGAGCTGCAGTCTGGCTAGGTGGTGTAGAGAGAGTTCCTCCCTGGGGAGTGGGAGCTGCAGTCTGGCTAGATGGTGGTGTAGAGAGAGTCCCTCCCTGGGGAGTGGGAGCTGCAGCCTGGCTACGTGCTGTAGAGAGAGTTCCTCCCTGGGGAGTGGGAGCTGCAGTCTGGCTAGGTGCTATAGAGATAGTTCCTCCCTGGAGAGTGGGAGCTGCAGTCTGGCTAGGTTGTGGTGCAGAGAGAGTTCCTCCCTGGGGAGTGGGAGCTGCAGCCTGGCTACGTGCTGTAGAGAGAGTTCCTCCCTGGGGAGTGGGAGCTGCAGTCTGGCTAGGTGCTATAGAGATAGTTCCTCCCTGGAGAGTGGGAGGTGCAGTCTGGCTAGGTGGTGGTGTAGAGAGAGTCCCTATCTGGGGAGTGGGAGCTGCAGCCTGGCTAGGTGGTGGTGTAGAGAGAGTTCCTCCCTGGGGAGTGGGAGGTGCAGTCTGGCTAGGTGGTGTAGAGAGAGTTCCTCCCTGGGCAGTGGGAGCTACAGTCTGGCTAGGTGCTGTAGAGAGAGTCCCTCCCTGGGGAGTGGGAGCCAAAGTCTGGCTAGGTGCTGTAGAGAGAGTTCCCCCCTGGGGAGTGGGAGCTGCAGCCATGACATCAAGGTGGTGTAACTATTCACCATATGTCCACGTCACCCTCGCTCAACCTTGGTTCCCGGTTACTACACACCCAGTTTGATGTCACACATACTTACCAACCTGGCTAAATTATACCTGATCTCTTCAGTAAGTCACCTGGCTAAATTATACCTGATCTCTTCAGTAAGTCACCTGGCTAAATTACACCTGATCTCTTCAGTAAGCCACCTGGCTAAATTACACCTCATCTCTTCAGTAAGCCACCTGGCTAAATTACATCTGATCTCTACAGTAAGCCACCTGGCTATATTACACCTGATCTCTTCAGTAAGTCACCTGGCTATACTACACCTGATCTCTTCAGTAAGTCACCTGGCTATACTACACCTGATCTCTTCAGTAAGTCACCTGGCTATACTACACCTGATCTCTTCAGTAAGTCACCTGGCTATACTACACCGGATCTCTTCAGTAAGCCACCTGGCTATACTACACCTGATCTCGTCAGTAAGCCACCTGGCTAAATTACACCTGATCTCTTCAGTAAGCCACCTGGCTAAATTACACCTGATCTCTTCAGTAAGTCACCTGTCTAAATTACACCTGATCTCTTCAGTAAGTCACCTGGCTAAATTACACCTGATCTCTTCAGTAAGTCACCTGTCTAAATTACACCTGATCTCTTCAGTAAGCCACCTGGCTAAATTATACCTGATCTCTTCAGTAAGCCACCTGGCTATACTAAACCTGATCTCTTCAGTAAGCCACCTGGCTATACTACACCTGATCTCTTCAGTAAGTCACCTGGCTATACTACACCTGATCTCTTCAGTAAGCCACCTGGCTATACTACACCTGATCTCTTCAGTAAGCCACCTGGCTAAATTACACCTGATCTCTTCAGTAAGTCACCTGACTAAATTACACCTGATCTCTTCAGTAAGTCACCTGGCTAAATTACACCTGATCTCTTCAGTAAGTCACCTGACTAAATTACACCTGATCTCTTCAGTAAGTCACCTGGCTAAATTACACCTGATCTCTTCAGTAAGTCACCTGACTAAATTACACCTGATCTCTTCAGTAAGCCACCTGGCTAAATTATACCTGATCTCTTCAGTAAGTCACCTGGCTAAATTACACCTGATCTCTTCAGTAATCCACCTGGCTATACTACACCTGATCTCTCCAGTAAGCCACCTGGCCATACTACACCTGATCTCTTCAGTAAGTCACCTGTCTAAATTACACCTGATCTCTCCAGTAAGGCACCTGGCCATACTACACCTGATCTCTTCAGTAAGCCATCCAGCAGCCTAACCAGACGGTGTTCTCATTATTAGTGTCAAACAGGTTGAGACCAGATGATATATGTTTATTAGTACCTCTGTTTAAACAGGAGACCATTCAGATTCACCCTGTCCATGGTTTGTGTCCCAAATGGCACCCTATTCCCATTTGTAATGCACTATTTTTGACCAGGGCTTATATATAGAACTCCTCCTGTCCCCTGGTCTCACCCATATGGGCTCTGGTCCTAAAGTAGTCCACTATATAGGGAATATGGAGCCATTTGGGCTGCCTGGAAGACACACAGGAGGAGTTGAATGACTGGTCTGGGGTGTAGCAGGTATCCTAGTGGTTAGAGAGGTGAGCCAGCAACGGATGGCTTCTGGTATCAAATCATAGATGCCATCGCCTGTCGTTGTGCTCTTAAAGAAGGCACTTACAACCCCCCCCCCCCCCCTAACCACATAGCAACAGCTCCCCAGGCGCCTAGTGGTGCAGCCCCCCACACCTCTCCAAAACCTGTTTATGTCTGTCTGTATGTCTGTATGTCTTTGTCTGTCTGTCTGTCTGTCTTTGTCTGTCTGTCTGTCTGTCTGTCTGTATGTCTTTATGCCTGTCTGTCTGTCTGTCTGTCTGTCTGTCTGTCTGTCTTTATGCCTGTCTGTCGGTCTGCCTGTCTGCCTGTATGCCTGTCTGTATGTCTGTATGTCTGTCTGTCTGTATGTCTTCATGCCTGCCTGCCTGTCTGTCTGTCTGTCTGTATGCCTGTCTGTCTGTCTGTATGCCTGTCTGTCTGTAGGTCTGCCTGTATGCCTGTCTGTCTGTCTGTATGTCTGTCTGTATGTCTGTATGTCTGTCTGTATGTAGGTCTTTATGTCTGCCTGTCTGTATGTCTGTAGGTCTGCCTGTATGCCTGTCTGTCTGTCTGTATGTCTGTCTGTATGTCTGTATGTCTGTCTGTATGTCTGTATGTCTGTCTGTATGTAGGTCTTTATGTCTGCCTGTCTGTATGTCTGTAGGTCTGCCTGTATGCCTGTCTGTCTGTCTGTATTTCTGTATGTCTGTCTGTATGTCTGTATGTCTGTCTGTATGTAGGTCTTTATGTATGCCTGTCTGTATGTCTGTATGTCTGTCTGTCTGTATGTCTTCATGCCTGCCTGCCTGTCTGTCTGTCTGTCTGTATGCCTGTCTGTATGCCTGTCTGTCTGTCTGTCTGTCTGTATGTCTGTCTGTATGTCTGTATGCCTGTCTGTCTGTAGGTCTGCCTGTATGCCTGTCTGTATGTCTGTATGTCTGTATGTCTGTCTGTCTGTCTGTATGTCTGTATGTCTGTCTGTCTGTATGTCTGTATGTCTGTCTGTATGTCTGTATGTCTGTCTGTATGCCTGTCTGTCTGTAGGTCTGCCTGTATGCCTGTCTGTATGTCTGTATGTCTGTCTGTATGTCTGTATGTCTGTCTGTATGTAGGTCTTTATGTCTGCCTGTCTGTATGTCTGTAGGTCTGCCTGTATGCCTGTCTGTCTGTCTGTATTTCTGTATGTCTGTCTGTATGTCTGTATGTCTGTCTGTATGTAGGTCTTTATGTATGCCTGTCTGTATGTCTGTATGTCTGTCTGTCTGTATGTCTTCATGCCTGCCTGCCTGTCTGTCTGTCTGTCTGTATGCCTGTCTGTATGCCTGTCTGTCTGTCTGTATGTCTGTATGTCTGTCTGTATGTCTGTATGCCTGTCTGTCTGTAGGTCTGCCTGTATGCCTGTCTGTATGTCTGTATGTCTGTCTGTATGTCTGTATGTCTGTCTGTCTGTCTGTATGTCTGTATGTCTGTCTGTATGTCTGTATGTCTGTCTGTCTGTCTGTATGCCTGTCTGTCTGTAGGTCTGCCTGTATGCCTGTCTGTATGTCTGTATGTCTGTCTGTATGTCTGTATGTCTGTCTGTATGTAGGTCTTTATGTCTGCCTGTCTGTAGGTCTTTATGTCTGCCTGTATGCCTGTCTGTCTGTGTGTGTGTGTGTCTGTCTGTCTGTGTGTGTGTGTGTGTGTCTTTCGGAAGACTTGGATTTAAAACAGAAGACACATTTCGGTGGGAACAATTGACCAATAGAGTGATGTTAATGAATACCGCCCCCTTGGCGTAGTGTGTTTGTCAGTGCTGAGCAATTAACCAAACATTTTCTTCTGTAGGTTCAATTATTTGAATTCCATTTCATTCTGTTTTTTTTCTGTGAGCTAAATGGGCATATTTGCAGATAAGCACGCAACGCGGAAGCATCACCATCATGGGACTTCATTGTTCTATTCTGTGTTGTTACAGCCTTCAACCCACATAATGCATGGTGCATTTAATGTAAAAATAACTCAACAAAAAAAGACATTGAAAACCGTGATTATTTTGCTATAATTGAACTAAAACCGAACCATCCACAAAAAGCACTAATCGCTCAACAATAGTGTGTGTGTGTGTGTGTATGACCCTGGCTGCTCACTGCAGCCTTTACAGCCTGTCCGTCTGCCAGGCTCCAGGTGGAATAACACTCTGGTCCGTCAGCCAGGCTCCAGGTGGAATAACACTGTGGTCTGTCAGCCAGGCTCCTACAGGAATAACACTGTGGTCTGTCAGCCAGGCTCCAGGTGGAATAACACTGTGGTCTGTCAGCCAGGCTCCCAGTGGAATAACACTGTGGTCTGTCAGCCAGGCTCCCAGTGGAATAACACTGTGGTCTGTCAGCCAGGCTCCTACAGGAATAACACTGTGGTCTGTCAGCCAGGCTCCAGGTGGAATAACACTGTGGTCTGTCAGCCAGGCTCCTACAGGAATAACACTGTGGTCTGTCAGCCAGGCTCCAGGTGGAATAACACTGTGGTCCGTCAGCCAGGCTCCAGGTGGAATAACACTGTGGTCCGTCAGCCAGGCTCCAGGTGGAATAACACTGTGGTCTGTCAGCCAGGCTCCCAGTGGAATAACACTGTGGTCTGTCAGCCAGGCTCCCAGTGGAATAACACTGTGGTCTGTCAGCCAGGCTCCAGGTGGAATAACACTGTGGTCTGTCAGCCAGGCTCCAGGTGGAATAACACTGTGGTCCGTTAGCCAGGCTCCAGGTGGAATAACACTGTGGTCTGTCAGCCAGGCTCCAGGTGGACTAACACTGTGGCTGCTTTGACTGCTTTCTTACAGGATAGTTCTGTCATTGTGTCATCAGGCAGTTGGGGTTATTATGGGATAGACAGACGGAGAGAGGGAGGGGGAGAGAAAGAAGGAGGGAGAGGGTGGGCGAGAGAGAAAAAGGGAGGAGAGGGAGGGAGAGAGGGAGAGAGAGAGGAATCGGGAAATAGAGAGGGAGAGAGGGGAGAGAGAGAAAGGGGGAGATAGAGATAGAGAGGGAGTGAGGTAGAGGGAGAGAGGGGAGACAGAGCTGGTCGGTCAGCGGGGTCAGCAGTCCATGCTGTCATTAGAATGCAGACCTAACTTAGTTCTTGTCTGTTCTCTCCTCTCCTCCTCCTCTCATTGACTAGAGTACAGAGAGAGAGCAAGAGGGAGAGGGATGGAGTGAGAGTGGAGAAAGGTGAGAGAGGGACGAAAAAGAGCAGAAAGAGGAGAAAGGATAGAGAATAAGGAGTTAAAGAGAGGAGAGAGAGTAAAGAAGGGTGGGCCTGATAGACCAATGTTGTTACTAAGGGGAATAGGGTGGTATTTTTACCCAAAACATATTTGCACCCAACAAAAAAACTCAAAGCTTCCTAGATCAAAGGAGAATGCTGTTCCGTGTGTAAGACGTTCCAATGCTGAATTATTCCAACACCTTCCCTTTGTTGTCGCTAGTTGAGAGGGGGGAGAGGGGGATACAGAGAGAGGGAGAGAGGGAGAGAGAGACAGGGAAGAGAGAGTGAAAAAGAGAGAGAGAGAGGGAGAGAAGAGAGAGGGAGGGAAGGGGTACAGAGAGAGAGAGGGAGAGAAGAGAGGGAGGGAAGGGGTACAGAGAGAGAGAGAGGGAGAGAAGAGAGAGGGATGGAAGTAAGGGGTACAGAGAGAGAGAGAGGGAGAGAAGAGAGAGGGATGGAAGGGGTACAGAGAGAGAGAGAGAGGGAGAGAAGAGAGAGGGAGGGAAAGAAGAGAGAGGGAGGGAAGGGGTACAGAGAGAGAGAGGGAGAGAAGAGAGGGAGGGAAGGGGTACAGAGAGAGAGAGAGGGAGAGAAGAGAGAGGGATGGAAGGAAGGGGTACAGAGAGAGAGAGAGGGAGAGAAGAGAGAGGGATGGAAGGGGTACAGAGAGAGAGAGAGAGGGAGAGAAGAGAGAGGGAGGGAAAGAAGAGAGAGGGAGGGAAGGGGTACAGAGAGAGAGAAAGGGGGAGAGAAGAGAGAGGGAGGGAAGGAAGGGGTACAGAGAGAGAGAGAGAGGGAGAGAAGAGAGAGGGATCGAAGGGGTACAGAGAGAGAGAGAGAGGGAGGGGGAGAAGAGAGAGGGAGGGAAGGGGTACAGAGAGAGAGACAGGGAAGAGAGAGAGTGAAAGAGAGAGAAGAGAGAGGAAGGGAAGGGGTACAGAGAGAGAGGGAGAGAGAGAGGGAGAGAAGAGAGATTGAAAAAGAGAGAGAGAGAGGGAGAGAAGAGAGAGGGAGGGAATGTGTACAGAGAGAGAGAGGGAGGGAATGTGTACAGAGAGAGAGAGAGAGGGAGAGAAGAGAGATTGAAAAAGAGAGAGAGAGGGAGAGAAGAGAGAGAGAGGGAGAGAAGAGAGAGAGGGGGGAAGGGGTACAGAGAGAGAGAGGAGGGGTACAGAGAGAGAGAGAGAGAGAGCGAGAGAGAGAGAGGAGAGACAGACAGAGAGAAGTGGGGTACAGAAACAGAGATCTGCCATATTTATTTGGTATAGTTTATTTGCCCTGTTCTGTTTTATGTCAACTCTTCTTCTTCCGTCCTTGTCTTCTATGATCAGTCAGATGACAGACTAAAGCGTTCACCTCAACCTTCATTCATATAGTAAGGATGGCCGCCATCTTATGGGATCCTAACCAACTGTGCTATTTTGTTTGTTTTTTCCACATAGTTTGTAACTTATTTTGTACATAGTGTTGCTGCTTCCGTCTCTTATGACCGAAAAGAGCTTCTGGTCATCAGAACAGCGATTACTCACCTCGAATTGGACAAAGATTATGTTTTTCAATGAGTCCGACGCGATGGATATACTGCTTCTCCGAGACCAGGCCCAAATCCCCGTCAATCGCGTGAAGAAAAGACGGAAATACATAGGGTAGAGATCAGAGTGTCTTGTGAGAATTATTGGGCGAGTGGGTAACCCGCCTCTACCATCCATTCTATTGACCAACGTGCAATCACTGGAGAATAATCTGGATGAGCTCAGTTTGAGACTATCCTACCAACGGCACATTAAAAACAACGGCACATTAAAACCATGACAAGGATAAAATACAGTTGGCTGGGTTTTCCGTGCATCGACAGAACAGCTACGTCTGGTAAGACGAGGGGTGGTGGCGTGTGTCTATTTGTCAGTAAACAGCTGGTGCCCGATGTATAATATTAAAGAGGTCTCGAGGTATTGCTCGCCTGCTGTTGATGGATGCCTCATTCTCAACTGGCTTGTAATTGAATCTGCAGTCACTCTGAGGGACAACTTCTCACATGGCCCGTGATATATTGTCCCTTTGGGGGTTTGGGAGAGTGGACAGGACAGGACAGGACAGGATTGGGTCTAAGGAACATAAGACATCTAAAGGACATTCCTTTTCGGTGATAGGAGAGATTATACGTATAGATTCTCACGTGGTCTTTTTATACCTCGATGCTCTATACCTCAGTGGATCCCCACCTTCCACTTCACACTCAGGAAACTCTGTTTCCGTGTGTAGGAGTACACCAGGTAGCACTCTACTCACAGAGGGCTATTCAGGAAGTCTTTACAGTGTTTGATCTAATAAAGATGTCGTTTTGTAGAGTCAAGGTGAACCAGCAAGACACACACGGAACATTCCAGAGAAGTGGGAGTCACTCAAATGGATTAATATTTTTTATTTATTTTAAAGCTATATATCGAAAGCCTTGAAGCTTGGGAGTTCAACTTTGGGGACAATTATATTCTAAGAAAATAAGATTTAAAACGTTTTTAAATGTATGGAATAGGGCTACAATGTTATCATGGAACTAAAGACACGGCGTTCTCTACTTGAGGATGCTGAACTTTATTGATGACATGACATGCGTCCATGATGTTTTACTTCATTCAATGTATACAGAAAATAACATTTGGAAATCATCGTAAAAATTACGCCATGCTTCTGGAGTCAACGGCTATTCTGTTGTTGACCCAATCTGTCGACATGGTCAGTAATAATGTAATCATTTGGGCTACTACAGTATCAGAACATGAGAGATTAGATCAGTCATAATGTAATCATTTGGGCTACTACAGTATCAGAACATCAGAGATTAGATCAGTCATAATGTAATCATTTGGGCTACTACAGTATCAGAACATGAGAGATTAGATCAGTCATAATGTAATCATTTGGGTTACTACAGTATCAGAACATCAGAGATTAGATCAGTCATAATGTAATCATTTGGGCTACTACAGTATCAGAACATGAGAGATTAGGTCAGTCATAATGTAATCATTTGGGCTACTACAGTATCAGAACATGAGCGATTAGGTCAGTAATAATGTAATAATTTGGGCTACTACAGTATCAGAACATGAGAGATTAGGTCAGTAATAATGTAATCATTTGGGTTACTACAGTATCAGAACATGAGAGATTAGGTCAGTCATAATGTAATCATTTGGGCTACTACAGTATCAGAACATGAGAGATTAGGTCAGTAATAATGTAATCATTTGGGTTACTACAGTATCAGAACATGAGAGATTAGGTCAGTAATAATGTAATCATTTGGGTTACTACAGTATCAGAACATGAGAGATTAGGTCAGTCATAATGTAATCATTTGGGCTACTACAGTATCAGAACATGAGAGATTAGGTCAGTAATAATGTAATCATTTGGGTTACTACAGTATCAGAACATGAGAGATTAGGTCAGTAATAATGTAATCATTTGGGCTACTACGGTATAAGAATAAATTCTTTCTCACCAAAACAAGTAAAACATTGACTGATATTTCATCCGGCCAAGATGTGTGTGTGTGTAATACGTCTGTATTTGTAAAGGAATGTAATTAGTTGACAGTATCCTAACCAGTATCCTAACCCAGTATCCTAACCCAGTATCCTAACCCAGTATCCTAACCCAGTATCCTAACCCAGTATCCTAACCCAGTATCCTAACCTCGTCCCCAGTTGTCCCTTGTGTTTACTGTTTGTCAGAATATTGTGACAACAAAACATACCATGGTCACCCCATATTTCCATGTACTATTTGATGCAGGCCATTGATCCTGTCTTACTGCCCATTGGTCTAACTCTACATGTAGCCCCGCCCACTTGCTTGTGTGTCATTGGGCCGGAACGCACCGGAAATTGGAAGACAAACTGGCCGTGCCGTTGTTGCCAGGCTACACAAGGTGGTTATTATGGGTCTCTTTAGTAGATCTTAAAGGCGGTGAGCTTTAAGTCCCCTCTGACACGGACGTAGGTAATGACGTCCAGGACGGTACGGTTGAGGAATTTGATCTCATGTCCATTAGGCATCTCCACTTCAAACACGTCTCCGGTCAGCTTCAGGACAATCTGAGAGAGAAGGGAGAGAGGAAACCCGTCACTATGACAACACATTGACTTACTCTCATTGTGACATCACTATATTCTACGCCTAGTTCAACTCTGACTTAACTAGTTAATTACAGACTCATTGTGACATCACTATATTCTACGCCTAGTTCAACTCTGACTTGACTAGTTAATTAGAGGGTAAATACATTTAAAAATACATTTTTGCTCAAGATTATCCATTCATCTAGTAATTAAAGGCTGTACTGATAATGCAGTCAGTGTGACAGAACTCATAACTAACTACACTGAACAATGCAGTCAGTATGACAGAACTCAAAACTAACTACACTGAACAATGCAGTCAGTGTGACAACTATGAAGTTAGAGCTGGTGAATCAGCAAAAAAAGCCTTCTAGTCTTCGTGTACAGCTAGCATACGTTCAGTCTTTGCGCTAAGCTAGCGCTAACACAAGTTTGCATTGGCACGCAAAACTACCTTTTTAACTTCCGTCATACTGGACTCAGAGACATAAAAATGGTATCAACAAGTTCATACGACTCATCCCTTTAGGAAATACCACAATTACATTCTTCTCAAATATAATATTTTCAATTATTTAAACATATATATATCCGGGACTAACGTCCTCCTTCGGTCCAGTCAGGACTCTCTTCCCATCCCAACAATTGTCCCACCTTGACAGTAGAACCCCTTTGGAGGTCACTGTGTTTCTCTCTCTCCTCGTGACCCCAGCAGCCGTCAATCTTGGAGTTGCACACAAGCACAGCACCGTCCGTGTCATCCTCAAAACGTGGGTTGAAGTGCAGTGCCAGGTGATCTTCGTCACAGCCCAGTTCTATCTGAAACCTTGAGGTTCGTTCAAACGAGGGAGATAATTCGCTGTCAAAATGTTGTTTTGTGCTAAGCCCGCAAACGTTCGGTAACATTAGGAAACAGTCCGAGAAGGGTAGTTGTGAGGCGAACGTAAGTGTCCGTTTTGGGTCGAAACTGCCGATACAAATAATAATTTGTCCATGTAGGGTTTCTATTGCATGTAGTAGGACTATAAAGTCATTAGCAGTATGACCACGGTAATCATCGCGGTTTGTTGTTGTACCCCAACATTTTGGAATGTTCATTCAAATCGTTCAACTGAAATCGTTGCTAGGTAACGTGTTCGCCGCAAACAGAACCCTTCTTGGACCTGAGTAATAGGAAGTCACGTGACAAATCATTCCAGAAACTCCACTACATGTCTGCACTTCTCTGACATGGATTGGTTTCACACATACAGTATACTACATACACTATACATACAGTATACTACATACACTACACCACACACAGTATACCACACATAAAGTATACTACATACACTATACTATACAGTAAACCACACACAGTAAACCACACACAGTAAACCACACACAGTAAACCACACACACAGTATACCACACACACAGTATACCACACACACAGTATACCACACATACAGTATACCATATACAGTATACCATATACAGTATAGCAACACTAAACCGTTCTCCATTCTCTAGTCTTTAGAACAAACATTTGTGGAACTGTTGGTTTGTTTTTCAACTCTTCTTCTAAAATAATGTGATGGGTTCTCTGCGTGTGATTTCCAAACCAGACCAGACCAGGCCAGTTAAATGTACGCACCCCTTCGCCTCAGGCAGAATCCTCCCCTCCACTTTCAACTGGTCTCCAGCTCTCAGCTTCACATTCTTCAGCTCAAGTACCTGTTATGAAGAAACACAACCACCAAAAAAAAAAAAAATTGAAAACCGAACCAGTCCTATCTGGTGCAATGACAGAAAGACAACCACCCACAAAATACCCAAAGAACATGGCTGCCTAAATATGCTTCCCAATCAGAGACAACGATAAACACCTGCCTCTAATTGAGAACCAATCTAGGCAACCATAGACTTCCATAAACACCTAGACCAGAACACACCCCATAAACATACAAAACCCCTAGACCAGACAAATCACATAAATCCTTCTTGTCACACCCTGACCTAACCAAAATATGAAAGAAAACAAAGATAACTAAGGCCAAGGCGTGACAAGCGTGAAGGTTATTAAGACTTACCATTGTCTTTGCCATGTTGTCACTGGTGGTGGTGGGGAACAAAAACAGTCCTGAATCTAGTGTGGGATGGAACGAGAGAAGCCTCTATGCTGAGATACACAGAGATTTAAAAGGTAAGGTCATAAGTCCAGCCCCCTTTCACATATCACTAACGGATTAGCATGATGAGGGGGGTCAAAAGGTACTTCATGATGATTCAATCCACAGATGTTTGATTATCCCACTGAGCCCAATGCTGGGCTTTAACAAGGAGCTTGGTGACTGTATAGACAGCTTACAGTGCTGATGATGTCACGCATACTGAACAACCTGCTCTTTGATCAGTAATCAACTGTGATTGATCAGTAATCAACTGTGATTGATCAGTAATCAACTGTGTTTGATCTGTAATCAACTGTGATTGATCAGTAATCAACTGTGTTTGATCTGTAATCAACTGTGTTTGATCTGTAATCAAGTGCCACAATGTTGAGCGAGATAATAGTTTTTCCACACACAGGACAATACTATGGACCAATAGACTACTGGATCACACAGGACAACACTATGGACCAATAGACTACTGGATCACACAGGACAATACTATGGACCAATAGACTACTGGATCACACAGGACAACACTATGGACCAATAGACTACTGGATCACACAGGACAATGCTATGGACCAATAGACTACTGGATCACACAGGACAACACTATGGACCAATAGACTACTGGATCACACAGGACAATACTATGGACCAATAGACTACTGGATCACACAGGACAACACTATGGACCAATAGACTACTGGATCACACAGGCCAGTACTATGGACCAATAGACTACTGGATCACACAGGACAACACTATGGACCAATAGACTACTGGATCACACAGGCCAGTACTATGGACCAATAGACTACTGGATCACACAGGACAATGCTATGGACCAATAGACTACTGGATCACACAGGACAACACTATGGACCAATAGACTACTGGATCACACAGGACAATACTATGGACCAATAGACTACTGGATCACACAGGACAACACTATGGACCAATAGACTACTGGATCACACAGGACAACACTATGGACCAATAGACTACTGGATCACACAGGCCAGTACTATGGACCAATAGACTACTGGATCACACAGGACAACACTATGGACCAATAGACTACTGGATCACACAGGACAATGCTATGGACCAATAGACTACTGGATCACACAGGACAACACTATGGACCAATAGACTACTGGATCACACAGGACAATACTATGGACCAATAGACTACTGGATCACACAGGACAATACTATGGACCAATAGACTACTGGATCACACAGGACAACACTATGGACCAATAGACTACTGGATCACACAGGACAACACTATGGACCAATAGACTACTGGATCACACAGGACAACACTATGGACCAATAGACTACTGGATCACACAGGACAATACTATGGAACAATGGTGTGTGTGTGTGTGTGTGTGTGTGTGTGTGTGTGTGTGTGTGTGTGTGTGTGTGTGTGTGTGTGTGTGTGTGTGTTTGTGTGTGTGTGTGTGTGTGTGTGTGAGAGAGAGTGAGAGAGAGAGAGAGAGAGAGAGAGAGAGAGAGAGAGAGAGAGAGAGAGAGAGAGAGAGCATGGCAAATGTAATGACTGGTTCAGGGTATCAATCAGGGTTATAGTCATGGTAATGATCAGGGTTATGGTAATGATCAGGGTTATGGTAATGATCAGGGTTATGGTAATGATCAGGGTTATGGTTCACGGTAATAATCAGGGTTATGGTAATGATCAGGATTATGGTTAATGGTAATGATCAGGGTTATGGTAATGATCAGGGTTATGGTCCATGGCAATGATCAGGGTTATGGTAATGATCAGGGTTATGGTAATTAGCAGGGTTATGGTAATGATTAGGGTTATAGTAATGATAAGGGTTATGGTAATGATCAGGGTTATGGTAATGAGCAGGGTTATGGTTCGTGGTAGTGGTCAGGGATATGGTAATGATCAGGGTTATGGTAATGATCAGGGTTATGGTAATTATCAGGGTTATGGTAATGATTAGGGTTATGGTAATGATTAGGGTTATAGTAATGATAAGGGTTATGGTAATGTTCAGGGTTATGTTAATGTTCAGGGTTATGGTAATGATCAGGGTTATGGTAATGATTAGGGTTATGGTAATGATTAGGGTTATGGTAATGATCAGGGTTATGGTAATGATCAGGGTTATGGTTCGTGGTAGTGGTCAGGGGTATGGTAATGATCAGGGTTATGTTAATGATCAAGGTTATAGTAATGATCAGGGTTATGGTAATGATCATGGTTATGGTAATGATCAGGGTTATGGTGATCATCAGGGTTATGGTAATGATCATGGTTATGGTAATGATCAGGGTTATGGTAATGATCAGGGTTATGATGGTCGTGCACCAGTCATTTCGTAATCTTTGCCCTCTCGGCTGGTGTCACTGCTGACACGGATTGCAAACCATTCAGATCGCTACAGATAAGCCTAGATGATTCACCTGTATTCTAACCATCACTGTAAATTATACTGAAATATATATTTTAATATTTTATACTATAAAAACAATATTGATGTAACATTAAATACATTATTATTTTGTAGTAAAATATAGCAAAGGCTTTGTGATCAAATTCATCAGGGATTATTTCTTGTTACATCTTGCAGAGTTGCTCATTCAAATTTCACCCAGTCCAGCTCAGGGAATAGGTGACTTCATAAACAATCAGCACATTAAAACGCCCAAAATAACAACAATAGCTATGGGCTTGTGTCAACACATTTTTGTGATCTTGCAATAAATTTGCATTACGTATTACTTGAGTAATTTACCTTTTTGCATCAAACCTACAATAGCATGAACTCAATTAGACAGGCTTGAGCAGAGACTTCACCAGGAAATTAGCTGAAAATATTCAATATAATTCATTAGAGAATACGCACGCTCCTTCACTAAATGCTGATGTAGTTTTTCCTCACATACAGGACCAGAACCAGACAGAAAACAACGGCACATTAATTCATGTTTTACAATTCTTTAAATTAGGTGCAAAAATAGCATTATATGAAAAGTGAATTGGCACTGATTATATCACAAACCGTTGTTTGTGAAGTTTCTTCATGTCAATAAACCAATCAGCCAATAACAGACCAGTTGTTTTTTCATGTGACCTGCATCAGCCAATAACAGACCAGTTGTTTTTTCATGTCACCTGCATCAGCCAATAACAGACCAGTTGTTTCTTCATGTCACCTGCATCAGCCAATAACAGACCAGTTGTTTTTTCATGTGACCTGCGTCAGCCAATAACAGACCAGTTGTTTATTCCTGTCACCTGCATCAGCCAATAACAGACCAGTTGTTTCTTCATGTCACCTGCATCAGCCAATAACAGACCAGTTGTTTATTCCTGTCACCTGCAGTGTCACCAGTTTGTCTGGTAAATAAAGCTCTGTAATTGTTGACAGATGGAATCCATAATTGCAATGAGATTGTCCGCTTTGTGGAACGGTGTGGTGGTGGAACGGTGTGGTGGTGGAACGGTGTGGTGATGGAACGGTGTGGTGGTGGAACGGTGTGGTGGTGGAACGGTGTGGTGGAATGGTGTGGTGGTGGAACGGTGTGGTGGTGGAACGGTGTGGTGGTGGAACGGTGTGGTGGAATGGTGTGGTGGTGGAACGGTGTGATGGAACGGTGTGGTGGTGGAACGGTGTGATGATGGAATGGTGTGGTGGTGGAATGGTGTGGTGGTGGAACGGTGTGGTGGTGGAACGGTGTGGTGGTGGAACGGTGTGGTGGTGGAACGGTGTGGTGCGGAACGGTGTGGTGGTGGAACGGTGTGGTGATGGAACGGTGTGGTGGTGGAACGGTGTGGTGGTGGAACGGTGTGGTGGGGGAACGGTGTGGTGGTGGAACGGTGTGGTGGAATGGTGTGGTGGTGGAATGGTGTGGTGATGGAACGGTGTGGTGGTGGAACGGTGTGGTGGAATGGTGTGGTGGTGGAACGGTGTGGTGGTGGAACGGTGTGGTGATGGAACGGTGTGGTGGTGGAAAAGTGTGGTGGAATGGTGTGGTGGTGGAACAATGTGGTGGTGGAACGGTGTGGTGGTGGAACGATGTGGTGGTGGAACGGTGTGGTGGAATGGTGTGGTGGTGGAACGATGTGGTGGTGGAACGATGTGGTGGTGGAACGATGTGGTGGTGAAACGGTGTGGTGGTGGAACGGTGTGGTGGTGGAACGGTGTGGTGGTGGAACGGTGTGGTGGTGGAATGGTGTGGTGATGGAACGGTGTGGTGGTGGAACGGTGTGGTGGAATGGTGTGGTGGTGGAACGGTGTGGTGGTGGAACGGTGTGGTGGAATGGTGTGGTGGTGGAACGGTGTGGTGGTGGAACGGTGTGGTGGAATGGTGTGGTGGTGGAACGGTGTGGTGGAATGGTGTGGTGGTGGAATGGTGTGGTGATGGAACGGTGTGGTGGAATGGTGTGGTTTTGGAACGGTGTGATGATGGAATGGTGTGGTGGTGGAACGGTGTGGTTTTGGAACGGTGTGGTGTAACGGTGTGGTGGTGGAACGGTGTGGTGGTGGAACGGTGTGGTGATGGAACGGTGTGGTGATGGAACGGTGTGGTGGTGGAACGGTGTGGTGGTGGAACGGTGTGGTGGTGGAACGGTGTGATGATGGAACGGTGTGGTGGTGGAACGGTGTGGTGATGGAACGTTGTGGTGGTGGAACGGTGTGGTGGAATGGAGTGGTTTTGGAACGGTGTGGTGGAACGGTGTGGTGGTGGAATGGTGTGGTGATGGAACGGTGTGGTGATGGAACGATGTGGTGGTGGAACGGTGTGGTGGAATGGTGTGGTGGAACGGTGTGGTGGTGGAACGATGTGGTGATGGAACGGTGTGGTGATGGAACGGTGTGGTGGTGGAACGGTTTGGCGATGGAACGGTGTGGTGGAACGGTGTGATGATGGAACAGTGTGGTGATGGAACGATGTGGTGGTGGAACGGTGTGGTGGAACAGTGTGGTGATGGAACGGTGTGGTGGAACGGTGTGGTGGTGGAACGGTGTGGTGGTGGAACGGTGTGGTGGAATGGTGTGGTGGTGGAACGGTGTGGTGATGAAACGGTGTGGTGGTGGAACGGTGTGATGGTGGAACAGTGTGGTGATGGAACGATGTGGTGGTGGAACGGTGTGGTGGTGGAATGGTGTGGTGGTGGAACGGTGTGATGGTGGAACGGTGTGGTGATGGAACGATGTGGTGGTGGAACGGTGTGGTGGTGGAATGGTGTGGTGGTGGAACGGTGTGGTGGAACGGTGGTGGAACGGTGTGGTGGTGGAACGGTGTGGTGATGGAACGTGGTGGTGGAACGCTGTGGTGGTGGAACGGTGTGGTGATGGAACGGTGTGGTGGTGGAACGGTGTGGTGGTGGAACGGTGTGGTGATGGAACGGTGTGGTGTTGGAACGGAGTGGTGATGGAACGTGGTGGTGGAACGGTGTGGTGGTGGAACGGTGTGGTGATGGAACGGTGTGGTGATGGAACGGTGTGGTGGTGGAACGGTGTGGTGTTGGAACGCTGTGGTGATGGAACGTGGTGGTGGAACGCTGTGGTGGTGGAACGGTGTGGTGATGGAACGGTGTGGTGGTGGAACGGTGTGGTGGTGGAGCGGTGTGGTGGAACGGTATGGTGATGGAACGGTGTGGTGGTGGAACGGTGTGGTGGAACTGTGTGGTGATGGAACGGTGTGGTGATGGAACGGTGTGCTGGTGGAACGGTAGTGGAACGGTGTGGTGGTGGAACGGTGGTGGAACGGTGTGGTGGTGGAACTGTGGTGGAACGGTGTGGTGGTGGAACGGTGGTGGAACGGTGTGGTGGTGGAACGGTGTGGTGGAATGGTGTGGTGGTGGAACGGTGGTGGAACGGTGTGGTGGTGGAAAGGTGTGGTGGAACGGTGTGGTGGTGGAACGTTGTGGTGGTAGAACGGTGGTGGAACGGTGTGGTGGAACGGTGTGGTGGTGGAACGTTGGTGGAACGGTGTGGTGGAACGGTGTGGTAGTGTGGTGCGGTGGTGGAATGGTGCGGTGGTGGAATGGTGCGGTGGTGGAACGGTGGTGGAACGGTGTGGTGGAACGGTGTGGTAGTGTGGTGCGGTGGTGGAATGGTGCGGTGGTGGAACGGTGGTGGAACGGTGTGGTGGAACGGTGTGGTGGAACGGTACCATTGGATAGAAAACACTTTGAAGTTTGTAGAAATTTTAAAATAATATATGAGATTATAACACAATAGATATGGTAGGAGAAAATCCAAAGAAAATCCAACCTGGAAATATATATTTATTGTGAGCCCATGCTCTTTCAATGGAAAGCATAGGGGCATATCCAATTCCAGCTCCCAGATTGCAATTCCTATGGCTTCCACTAGGTGTCAACAGTCTTTGTTCAAGGTTTCAGGCTTGTAACTTGAATATGAGGAAGAAATATGAGTTTTAGTATGACGACACCAGTTTGGAAATCTGTGTTTGCGCGCGATGAAGACGATGCACACCTGCTAATACTTCTTTCCGTATTAAATATTATAGTTTAATTACATTTGAGGAATAAGTAGAAACGTATTTCTGACTTGTTGAAACAAAGTTCAGGTGTAGATTTTTGGATTCCTTTCTCTGCATGTTGAACGAGTGGATTACTCAAATCGATGGCGCCAACTAAATTGACTTTTTGGGATATAAAGAAGGATTTTATCTAACAAAACGACACTACATGTTATAGCTGGGACCCTTTGGAAGACAAATCAGAGGAAGATTTTCAAAAAGTAAGTGACATCGCTATTTGTGATTTTATGAAACCTGTGCCAGTGGAAAAATATGTTGATGTGGGGCGCCGTCCTCAAACAATCGCATGGCATCCTTTCACTGTAAAGCCTACTGTAAAACGGACTGTGCGGTTAGATTAACAAGAATTTAAGCTTTCAACCGATATAAGACACTTGTATGTACCTAAATGTTTAATATCCATAATTTTTTACGATTATTTATTTGAATTGCGCACCCTTCAGTTTCAGCAGAAGTTGTCGGATTTTTAAAACAAATCACGTAATAAATTGTATGGACTCACTCTGTGTGCAATAATAGTGTTTAACATAATTTTTCATCTTTGTACCAAACACATACAATTATCTGTAAGGTCCCTCAGTCGAACAGTGAATTTCAGATTTATATTCAACCATAAAGATCAGGGAGGTTTTCCAATGCCTCACACAGAATGGCAACTATTATTTTTTTATTTTTAAAGCAGACATTGAATATCCCTTTGTGCATAGTGAAGTTAAATACACTTTGAATGGTGTATCAATACACCCAGTTGCTTCAAAGATACAGGCGTCCCACCTAACTCAGTTGCCGCAGAAGAAGGAAACAGTTCAGGGATTTCACCATGAGGCCAATGACTTTAAAACATTTATAGAGTTGAATGGCTGTGATAGGAGAAAATTGAGGATGGATCAACAACATTGTAGTTACTCCACAATACTAACCTAATTGACAGAATAAACCATTTCTGAGACATGCATCCTGTTTGCAATAAGGCACTGAAGTAACATGTGAAAAAATGTGGCAAAGAAATGTACTTTATGATCTGATTACAAAGTGTTATGTTTGGGGCAAAACCAACACAAAACATCACTGAGTTCCACTCTTCATACTTTCAAGCATGGTGGCGGCTGCACCATGTTATGGAGTCATCTGCAAGGACTAGGGAGTTTTTCTGAAGGCACGGTAAATCAATCAATTGAACAAGTTAGATAACAGTCACCCCTGGTAATTTGTGTTGGTGATTTACAAAGAGAAATAAAACCCATTCAGACGACCTGAAGACAGTTCAATAGTAAAGCTGTCTTTTAGTTTAATGCTCCAGCTGTATTTCCCCTTGGAGAGACATGTTAATTGGGCTACAATATGAGGGGTTTTCTATTAGCCCAGGACTAGAGCAAGACACGTTCAGAGAGAAAACAGGGAATTCAGTAGTGTTATGTGAAAAACGATTGCTCTACAGGGGGCTCTTCAATAATGTAAACAAACTGATTTAATTATGTAAATTGGACTAAAGTGATTTAAAGTAATCTAAAGTACTCTAAAGTAATTTCTGCTAATCATTTTTCATACCATCAATTTCCGTTGTATCCAACATACCGAGACTTTCTATCACGTTTCAGGTAAGACCCAAATGCAGACTGTGTTGAAGTAACAATGTTTATAACAGCAACAGGGGCAGGCAAACAGCAGGTCAAAGCAGGCAGGGGTTGATAATCCAGAGTAGTGGGGCAAAGGTGCAGGATGGCAAGCAGGCTCAGGGTCAGGGCAGGCAGAGGTCGGTTACCCTGAGTAGTGCGTACAGGATGGCAGGCAGGGTCAGGGTCAGGGCGGGACAAACAGAGAACACAGATATAAGTACACAGGGGATAATGGTGAAAATGGGAAACACCTGGAGGGGGGAGGAGACAAGCACAAGGACAGGTGAAACAGATCAGGGCGTAACACTTTCTTGGTGGTGACACACATTACATCACGTTGTCGAAGTGATCAACTCCTGATCTGTTGTAAGGAAAATCTTAATCATCAACCAGGATGGATAACGATTAGAACATCTTAATTAACAACCAAGATGGCTAACGATTAAAACATCTTAATCAACAACCCAGATGGATAATGATTAAAACATCTTAATCAACAACCAAGATGGCTAACGATTAAAACATCTTAATCAACAAACAAGATGGATAACGATTAGAACATCGTAATCAACAACCCAGATGGATAACGATTAGAACATCTTTAATCAACAACCCAGATGGATAACGATTAGAACATCTTTAATCAACAACCCAGATGGATAACGATTAGAACATCTTTAATCAACAACCAAGATGGCTAACGATTAAAACATCTTAATCAACAACCCAGATGGCTAACGATTAAAACATCTTAATCAACAACCCAGATGGCTAACGATTAAAACATCTTAATCAACAAACAAGATGGATAACGATTAAAACATCTTAATCAACAACCAAGATGGCTAACGATTAAAACATCATAATCAACAACCAAGATGGCTAACGATTAAAACATCTTAATCAACAACCCAGATGGCTAACGATTAAAACATCTTAATCAACAAACAAGATGGATAACGATTAAAACATCTTAATTAACAACCAAGATGGCTAACGATTAAAACATCTTAATCAACAACCAAGATGGATAACGATTAAAACATCTTAATCAACAAACAAGATGGATAACGATTAGAACATCTTAATCAACAACCCAGATGGATAATGATTAAAAGATATAAGCAACCACCTAACTAACGACCAAGGAACAGCAGTGGAAGGAATTCTCCCATGTACTATAGCCCGTCTAACTACAGTTGATTCAAATGATTAAAACAGCTCCACTTGATTGTCCTCCACACAATCTACTGAAGAGGAGTTGTTATAAGCCAGCATGTCTCTCACTTTGAACATGAATGTTCATTATATATGTTCATTATACAGTGGGGAGAACAAGTATTTGATACACTGCCGATTTTGCAGGTTTTCCAACTTACAAAGCATGTAGAGGTCTGTAATTTTTTATCATAGGTACACTTCAACTGTGAGAGATGGAATCAAAAACAAAAATCCAGAAAATCACATTGTATGATTTTTAATAAATTAATTTGCAATTAATTTGCAATAAAACTGGCCTTCTTTAGACTGGTTGAGTATCTGGAGCATCAGCATTTGTGGGTTCGATTACAGGCTCAAAATGGCTCGTCAGTCTAAACTCGTCAGTCTATTCTTGTTCTGAGAAAGGAAAACTGTTCCATGCAAGAAATTGCCAAGAAACTTAAGATCTCATACAACGCTGTGTACTACTCCCTTCACAGAACAGTGCAAACTGGCCCTAACCAGAATAGAAAGAGGAGTGTGGTGGAATGGTGTGGTGGTGGAACGGTGTGGTGGTGGAACGGTGTGGTGATGGAACGGTGTGGTGGTGGAACGGTGTGGTGGAATGGAGTGGTTTTGGAACGGTGTGGTGGAATGTTGTGGTGGTGGAACGGTGTGGTGATGGAACGGTGTGCTGATGGAACGGTGTGGTGATGGAACGATGTGGTGGTGGAACGGTGTGGTGGAATGGTGTGGTGGAACGGTGTGGTGGTGGAACGATGTGGTGATGGAACGGTGTGGTGGTGGAACGGTGTGGTGGAATGGTGTGGTGGTGGAACGGTGTGGTGGTGGAACGATGTGGTGGTGGAACGGTGTGATGGTGGAACGGTGTGGTGATGGAACGATGTGGTGGTGGAACGGTGTGGTGGTGGAATGGTGTGGTGGTGGAACGGTGTGGTGGGGGAACGGTGGTGGAACGGTGTGGTGGTGGAACGGTGTATCCAATTCCAGCTCCCAGCTTGCAATTCCTATGGCTTCCACTAGGTGTCAACAGTCTTTGTTCAAGGTTTCAGGCTTGTAACTTGAATATGAGTAAGAAATATGAGTTTTAGTATGACGACACCAGTTTGGAAATCTGTGTTTGCGCGCGATGAAGACGATGCACACCTGCTAATACTTCTTTCCGTATTAAATATTATAGTTTAATTACATTTGAGGAATAAGTAGAAACGTATTTCTGACTTGTTGAAACAAAGTTCAGGTGTAGATTTTTGGATTCCTTTCTCTGCATGTTGAACGAGTGGATTACTCAAATCGATGGCGCCAACTAAATTGACTTTTTGGGATATAAAGAAGGATTTTATCTAACAAAACGACACTACATGTTATAGCTGGGACCCTTTGGAAGACAAATCAGAGGAAGATTTTCAAAAAGTAAGTGACATCGCTATTTGTGATTTTATGAAACCTGTGCCAGTGGAAAAATATGTTGATGTGGGGCGCCGTCCTCAAACAATCGCATGGCATCCTTTCACTGTAAAGCCTACTGTAAAACGGACTGTGCGGTTAGATTAACAAGAATTTAAGCTTTCAACCGATATAAGACACTTGTATGTACCTAAATGTTTAATATCCATAATTTTTTACGATTATTTATTTGAATTGCGCACCCTTCAGTTTCAGCAGAAGTTGTCGGATTTTTAAAACAAATCACGTAATAAATTGTATGGACTCACTCTGTGTGCAATAATAGTGTTTAACATAATTTTTCATCTTTGTACCAAACACATACAATTATCTGTAAGGTCCCTCAGTTGAACAGTGAATTTCAGATTTATATTCAACCATAAAGATCAGGGAGGTTTTCCAATGCCTCACACAGAATGGCAACTATTATTTTTTTATTTTTAAAGCAGACATTGAATATCCCTTTGTGCATAGTGAAGTTAAATACACTTTGAATGGTGTATCAATACACCCAGTTGCTTCAAAGATACAGGCGTCCCACCTAACTCAGTTGCCGCAGAAGAAGGAAACAGTTCAGGGATTTCACCATGAGGCCAATGACTTTAAAACATTTATAGAGTTGAATGGCTGTGATAGGAGAAAATTGAGGATGGATCAACAACATTGTAGTTACTCCACAATACTAACCTAATTGACAGAATAAACCATTTCTGAGACATGCATCCTGTTTGCAATAAGGCACTGAAGTAACATGTGAAAAAATGTGGCAAAGAAATGTACTTTATGATCTGATTACAAAGTGTTATGTTTGGGGCAAAACCAACACAAAACATCACTGAGTTCCACTCTTCATACTTTCAAGCATGGTGGTGGCTGCACCATGTTATGGAGTCATCTGCAAGGACTAGGGAGTTTTTCTGAAGGCACGGTAAATCAATCAATTGAACAAGTTAGATAACAGTCACCCCTGGTAATTTGTGTTGGTGATTTACAAAGAGAAATAAAACCCATTCAGACGACCTGAAGACAGTTCAATAGTAAAGCTGTCTTTTAGTTTAATGCTCCAGCTGTATTTCCCCTTGGAGAGACATGTTAATTGGGCTACAATATGAGGGGTTTTCTATTAGCCCAGGACTAGAGCAAGACACGTTCAGAGAGAAAACAGGGAATTCAGTAGTGTTATGTGAAAAACGATTGCTCTACAGGGGGCTCTTCAATAATGTAAACAAACTGATTTAATTATGTAAATTGGACTAAAGTGATTTAAAGTAATCTAAAGTACTCTAAAGTAATTTCTGCTAATCATTTTTCATACCATCAATTTCCGTTGTATCCAACATACCGAGACTTTCTATCACGTTTCAGGTAAGACCCAAATGCAGACTGTGTTGAAGTAACAATGTTTATAACAGCAACAGGGGCAGGCAAACAGCAGGTCAAAGCAGGCAGGGGTTGATAATCCAGAGTAGTGGGGCAAAGGTGCAGGATGGCAAGCAGGCTCAGGGTCAGGGCAGGCAGAGGTCGGTTACCCTGAGTAGTGCGTACAAGATGGCAGGCAGGGTCAGGGTCAGGGCGGGACAAACAGAGAACACAGATATAAGTACACAGGGGATAATGGTGAAAATGGGAAACACCTGGAGGGGGGAGGAGACAAGCACAAGGACAGGTGAAACAGATCAGGGCGTAACACTTTCTTGGTGGTGACACACATTACATCACGTTGTCGAAGTGATCAACTCCTGATCTGTTGTAAGGAAAATCTTAATCATCAACCAGGATGGATAACGATTAGAACATCTTTAATCAACAACCCAGATGGATAACGATTAGAACATCTTTAATCAACAACCCAGATGGATAACGATTAGAACATCTTTAATCAACAACCAAGATGGCTAACGATTAAAACATCTTAATCAACAACCCAGATGGCTAACGATTAAAACATCTTAATCAACAACCCAGATGGCTAACGATTAAAACATCTTAATCAACAAACAAGATGGATAACGATTAAAACATCTTAATCAACAACCAAGATGGCTAACGATTAAAACATCATAATCAACAACCAAGATGGCTAACGATTAAAACATCTTAATCAACAACCCAGATGGCTAACGATTAAAACATCTTAATCAACAAACAAGATGGATAACGATTAAAACATCTTAATTAACAACCAAGATGGCTAAAGATTAAAACATCATAATCAACAACCAAGATGGCTAACGATTAAAACATCTTAATCAACAAACAAGATGGATAACGATTAGAACATCTTTAATCAACAACCCAGATGGATAATGATTAAAAGATAGAAGAAACCACCTAACTAACGACCAAGGAACAGCAATGGAAGGAATTCTCCCATGTACTATAATCATTCAAATGATTAAAACAGCTCCACTTGATCGTCCTCCACACAATCTACTGAAGAGGAGTTGTTATAAGCCAGCATGTCTCTCACTTTGAACGTGAATGTTCACTATATATGTTCATTATACAGTGGGGAGAACAAGTATTTGATACACTGCCGATTTTGCAGGTTTTCCAACTTACAAAGCATGTAGGGGTCTGTAAGTTTTATCATAGGTACACTTCAACTGTGAGAGACGGAATCAAAAACAAAGATCCAGAAAATCACATTGTATGATTTTTTTATGAATTAATTTGCAATAAAACTGGCCTTCTTTAGACTAGTTGAGTATCTGGAGCATCAGCATTTGTGGGTTCGATTACAGGCTCAAAAGGCTCGTCAGTCTAAACTCGTCAGTCTATTCTTGTTCTGAGAAATGAAAACTGTTCCATGCGAGAAATTGCCAAGAAACTGAAGATCTCATACAACGCTGTGTACTACTCCCTTCACAGAACAGTGCAAACTGGCTCTAACCAGAATAGAAAGAGGAGTGGGAGGCCCCGGTGCACAACTGAGCAAGAGGACACGTACATTAGAGTGTGTAGTTTGAGAAACAAGTCCTCAACTGGCAGCTTCATTAAATAGTACCTACAAAACACCAGTCTCAACGTCAACAGTGAAGAGGCGACTCAGGGATGCTGGCCTTCTAGTCAGAGTTCCTCTGTCCAGTGTCAACGTCAACAGTGAAGAGGCGACTCCGGGATGCTGGCCTTCTAGGCAGAGTTCCTCTGTTCAGTGTCTGTGTTCCTCTGCCCATCTTTTCTTTGTATTGGCCAGTCTGAGATGTGGCTTTTTCTTTGCATCTCTGCCTAGAAGGCCAGCATCCAGGAGTCGCCTCTTCACTGTCGAGACTGGTGTCTCCCCCCCACACACACACACAGACACACACACACACACACACACACACACACACACACAATTCCCCATTGCCTTTTTGCCACCGTATTTGCATTTCGGATTTTGTGTGAACTGTGAAGACTGGTGAACATTGTGTGAACTGTGAAGACTGGTTGACATTGTGTGAACTGTGAAGTCTGGTGAACATTGTGTGAACTGTGAAGACTGGTGAACATTGTGTGAACTGTGAAGACTGGATGACATTGTGTGAACTGTGAAGACTGGTGAACATTGTGTGAACTGTGAAGACTGGTGAACATTGTGTGAACTGTGAAGACTGGTGAACATTGTGTGAACTGTGAAGACTGGTGAACATTATGTGAACTGTGAAGATTGGTGAACATTGTGTGAACTGTGAAGACTGGTGAACATTGTGTGAACTGTGAAGACTGGTGAACATTGTGTGAACTGTGAAGTCTGGTGAACATTGTGTGAACTGTGAAGACTGGTGAACATTGTGTGAACTGTGAAGACTGGTGAACATTGTGTGAACTGTGAAGACTGGATGACAATTTAACCGCAAGGCTGAAGACATCGGCAATTAGTTATCATTTGAAGATTCCTAATCTGACGCAGAGGCCAAACAAATGCCTGATCAGCTCTCCAGGAAACCCGTACGAGGTTTAAATGTCACCTTTTAGAATGCACTTTCATTTAAATCTTGTCAGGAAACGAGGGAGACATTTTTTTTAAAGTCTTCACCTGATAAATGACAAGACAAGAAGAAGGGTAAACTACCACCAACACAGACATACTCTACAGCAGGGCTGTTCCTGGACAGATACCCTGCTGTAGGTTTTAACTCCAACCCTGTTCCTGGACAGATACCCTGCTGTAACCCTGTTCCTGGACAGATACCCTGCTGTAGGTTTTAACTCCAACCCTGTTCCTGGACAGATACCCTGCTTTAGGTTTTAACTCCAACCCTGTTCCTGGACAGATACCCTGCTTTAGGTTTTAACTCCAACCCTGTTCCTGGACAGATACCCTGCTGTAGGTTTTAACTCCAACCCTGTTCCTGGACAGATACCCTGCTGTAGGTTTTAACTCCAACCCTGCTCCTGGAGCGATACCATCCTATAGGTTTTAACTCTAACCCTGTTCCTGGAGAGATACCCTGCTTTGGGTTTGAACTCTAACCCTGTTCCTGGAGAGATACCCTGCTGTACGTTTTAACTCTAACCCTGGTCCTGGAGAGCTGCTGTCCTGTAGGTTTTAACTCCAACCCTGTTCCTGGAGAGCTACCCTCCTGTAGGTTTTAACTCCAACCCTGTTCCCGGAGAGAGACCCTCCTGTAGGTTTTAACTCCAACCCTGTTCCTGGAGAGATAAACCTCCTGTAGGTTTTCAATCCAACACCAGCTGTAACTAACCTGATTAAATATATCAACCAGCTAACTATTAGAATCATTTGCGCTAGATTAGGCTTGGAGGAAAAACCTACAGGACGGTAGCTCTCCAAGAACAGGGTTAGAGAGTCCTGCTCTAGAGTCTAAATGCAATTGCTGCAAACCTGAATAGTTAAGTGTTTGTCAGGGTGAATAAACTAGACATACCAGTAACATGGAAGGGGATCTACACACGATGAAAAGCAGGATAAATCTAGGATAATTAACCACTAATATACATTATCAACTGGGTGGTTTGAGCCCTGAATGCTGATTGGCTGAAAGCCACGGTATATCAGACCGTATACCACTGGTATGACAAAACAGGTATTTTTACTGGTCTAATTAGGTTGGTAACCAGTTCATAACATCAATAAGGCTCCTCGGGGGGTTGGTGATATATGGCTAATATACCACGGCTCTGCGTTGCTTCGTGCCTAAGAACAACTGTCACGTTCTGACCTTTATTTCCTTTGTTTTGTCTTTATTTAGTATGGTCAGGGCGTGAGTTGGGGTGGGCAGTCTATGTTTGTTTTTCTATTTTGGAGTTTTGAGTTCAGCCTAGTATGGTTCTCAATCAGAGGCAGGTGTCGTTAGTTGTCTCTGATTGAGAATCATACTGGTGAACATTGTGTGAACTGTGAAGACTGGTGAACATTGTGTGAACTGTGAAGACTGGTGAACATTGTGTGAACTGTGAAGACTGGTGAACATTGTGTGAACTGTGAAGACTGGGTTTCACTGTTGAGTGGTGGGTGTTTGTTTTCCGAGTGTGTGTTTGTTGCCACACGGTACTGTTTCGGTTTTCGTTCATGTTCACGTTTATTGTTTTGTATTTCATAGTGTTCAGTTTATGTCTTTAAATAAACGTTATGGACACTTACCACGCTGCGCATTGGTCCTCCGAACCTTCTCGCTACTCCTCCTCAGAAGAGGAGGAAGAATGCCATTACAACAGCCCTTTGCCGTGGTATATTGGCCATATACCACACCCTCCTCGGCTCTTATTGCTTAACTAAATGATGAGACGACAACAAATGTCATCGTTATGTATCAATTATTCACTCGTGTTTTCCTTTCTCATTCTCCATCGTGGTGGAGTGCTGTCGTTAGCAATGTCATTTCTCCATCTGAAATACATGACATCTTCTACCTCAGAGATAATTACACTCGTTAATGCACTTACTAATTGCCTGATCCTATTTCAAGACAGTCATTCTCTAAAAATAAATAATATATATTTAGTCATTTATTTTATTTCCCTTGTCATTCTATTTCTAAACATCGACTTACTTTGACTCCTTTCACGCTCTGAGGAGCATAGGTCATCCACACAAAATAATTCTATACATAGGTCTAGAATATAGAATAGCTTATTAAGATGCGTATCCCTCTTGACGGGAAAGTAGGTGAGTAGATGAATTGAAGAATAGCTCGCCTAGCAGCTCTGCCTTTCAAGAAACCAGTGACTACGTTCAATTGGAAAGGACAAATGAAAGGCTTCTAAATCATCTCTAGTGTTCCAACATGAACCACGGCCTAACTGAATAGAACCACGGCCTAACTGAATAGAACCACGGCCTAACTGAATAGAACCACGGCCTAACTGAATAGAACCCCGGCCTAACTGAATAGAACCACGGCCTAACTGAATAGAACCACGGCCTAACTGAATAGAACCGCGGCCTAACTGAATAGAACCACGGCCTAACTGAATAGAACCGCGGCCTAACTGAATAGAACCGCGGCCTAACTGAATAGAACCACGGCCTAACTGAATAGAACCCCGGCCTAACTGAATAGAACCACGGCCTAACTGAATAGAACCGCGGCCTAACTGAATAGAACCCCGGCCTAACTGAATAGAACCCCAGCCTAACTGAATAGAACCGCGGCCTAACTGAATAGAACCCCGGCCTAACTCAATAGAACCCCAGCCTAACTGAATAGAACCACAGCCTAACTGTATACACTGACTGTTACCCTTCTAACTCTAACCCGCTGACCTAAAATGGCGCCGGAGCAGAAGGCAGACCGATTGTGCCCCCAACCGATTGTGTTTTTTTGTTCGTCTATCTGCGTTGTTTTTAACTTATTTTTGTACTATTCTTGTACATAATGTTGCCGCTACCGTCTCTTATGACCAAAAATAACTTCTAGACATCAGGACTGCGATTACTCACCACGGACTAGCAGAGTCCTTTTTCTTGTTTCGCAACTCTGAGGAGCCCGAGGCGGAGGATATACGGCTTCCTGGGGAACAGGCCCCGACCCCAGTGGCCTGCGTAAAGAGGAGGCGGAGGATATACGGCTTCCTGGGGAACAGGCCCCGACCCCAGTGGCCTGCATAAAGAGGAGGCGGAGGATATACGGCTTCCTGGGGAACAGGCCCCGACCCCAGTGGCCTGCGTGAAGAGGAGTCGGAGAAAGGGAGGCCGGAGGGCGGTGTCACGACCTCAGATGGTGATTGTGGACTACAGGAAAAAGAGGACAGAGCATGCCCCCATTTTTATTGACAGGGCTGCAGTGGAGCAATTTGAGAGCTTCAAGTTCCTTGGTCCAAGCACACCCTGACAGTCGTTAAGCGGACGCGAAAAAACCTATTCCCCCTCAGGGGACTGAAAAGATTTGACATGGGTCCTCAAATCCTCAAAAGGTTCTACAGCTGCACCATCGAGAGCATCCTGATTGGTTGCATCACAGCCTGGTGTGGCAACTGCTCGGCCTCCGACCGCAAGGCACTACAGAGGGTAGTGCGAACGGCCCAGTACATCACCGGGGCCAAACTTCCTGCCATCCAGGACCTCTATACCAGGCGGTGTCAGAGGAAGGTCCTGAAAATTGTGAAAAACTCCAGCCACCCTAGTCATAGACTGTTCTCTCTGCTACCACACGGCAAGTGGTACCAGAGCGTCTAGGTCCAAGAGGTACCCTGGCACATTGACTCTGTACAGTAATACCCTGTATATAGCCTCCACATTGACTCTGTATCGGTACCCCCTGTATATAGCCTCCACATTGACTCTGTACCGTAACCCCCTGTATATAGCCTCCACATTGACTCTGTACCGTAATACCCTGTATATAGCCTCCACATTGACTCTGTACCGTAACCCCCTGTATATAGCGTCCACATTGACTCTGTACCGTAACCCCCTGTATATAGCCTCCACATTGACTCTGTACCGTAACCCCCTGTATATAGCCTCCACATTGACTCTGTACCGTAATACCCTGTATATAGTCTCCACATTGACTCTGTACCGTAACACCCTGTATATAGCCTCCACATTGACTCTGTACCGTAACCCCCTATACCGTAACCCCCTATACCCCCTATATAGCCTTCACATTGACTCTGTACCGTAATACCCTGTATATAGCCTCCACATTGACTCTGTACCGTAATACCCTGTATATAGCCTCCACATTGACTCTGTACCATAATACCCTGTATATATTGTTATTTTTTACTGCTCCTCTTTAATTACTTGTTACTTTTATCTCTTATTCTTATCTGTATTTTTTTAAGCTGCACTGTCGGTTAGGGGCTCTTCAGTCAGCATTTCACTGTAAGGTCTACACCTGTTGTATTCGGCACATGTGACTACTAGAATTTGATTTGATTTGTTACTCTTCTTCTACTTCTAACCCACTGACTGTTACTCTTCTTTTGAATCTAACCAAGTGTAATTCTCTCTCCCTCTGCCCCTCTCTCTCTCTCTCTCTCCCTCTGCCCCCCTCTCTCTCTCCCTCTGACTCTCTCTCTCTCTCTCCTTCTGCCCCTCTCTCTCTCTCTCTCTCTCTTTCTCTCTCCCTCTATCTCTCTCTCTCTCTCCCTCTGTCCCTCTCTCTCTCTCTCTCCCCCTCTGCCCCCCTCTCTCTCTCTCTCTCCCTCTGCCCCTCTCTCTCTCTCTGCCCCTCCCTCCCTCCCTCTGTCTCTCTCCCTCTCTGCATCTCTCTCTGTATCTCAATTCAATTCAATTCAATTCAAGGGCTTTATTGGCATGGGAAACATGTGTTAACATTGCCAAAGCAAGTGAGGTAGTCAACATACAAAGTGAAAATATCAAGTGAAAAACAACAAAAATTAACAGTAAACATTACACATACAGAGGTTTCAAAACAGTAAAGACATTACAAATGTCATATTATATATATATATACAGTGTTTTAACAATGTACAAATGGTTAAAGGACACAAGATAAAATAAATAAGCATAAATATGGGTTGTATTTACAATGGTGTGTGTTCTTCACTGGTTGCCCTTTTCTCGTATCTCTCTCTCTCTGTATCTCTCTCTCTGTATCTCTCTCTCTCTCTCTGCATCTCTCTCTCTGCATCTCTCTCTCTGTATCTCTCTTTATCTCATAGATAGAGGGGATCAGTCAGAAATGACAATTATATTTGATCTGTCTGTGTCTCACCATGAAGGCACCCAGAGCAGAGCTACAAATCTAGTATAGCTGCCAAACTGGCTTCTGAAGGCCTAGCGTTCCGTCTCTGATGTCTTCTGAAATGGCTCGTAGCGTTCTGGAGGTCAGAATCCTGTCACTCTACATGGGAATGAAAGGAGAGAGCAGGTTTTCTATTCTCCTCAAATAGCAGCGTGATCTTCCTGAATATTCCTGTGGCAGCATGGGGATGTGATGTTTTACTGCTGGTACTGTGTGACTCATACCATTCAGGATAATAGAGGTAGAAAATCACATGTGTTCTCTTTAAAAAATATATATATTAATAACAGATTGGTTGAAACATTCCCAAATATTCCCATACTCCCAAAATTGTTTTTTACAATAGAAAACAAATTTTGCATTGTCGTAAATATGGTAATCACTCAATGCTCTCTCACATATTCTCACTAAAACAACACCTCCTGTGTATTTAAAAGGGTAATAGTTGGCCTATATATTTTTAATAATACTTGGCCTATTTTTTTCAGAGTGCACAACACTGTCTGTCTGTCTGTCTGTCTCTCTCTCTCTCGCTCTCTCTTTCTCCCTCTATCTCTCTCTCCCTCTCTCTCTCTCTCTCTCTCTCTCTCTCTCTCTCTCTCTCTCTCTCTCTCTCTCTCTCTCTCTCTCTCTCTCTCTCTCTCTCTCTACCCTCTCTCTCCCCTCTCCCTCTCCTCTCTCTCTCTCTCTCTCTCTCTCTCTCTCCCCTCTCCCTCTCCTCTCTCTCTCTCTCTCTCTCTCTCTCTCTCTCTGTCTTTCTCCCTCTCTATCTCTCTCTGTCTCTCCCTCTCCCCCTCACTCACTCTCTCTCTCTCTCTCTCTCTCTCTCTCTCTCTCTCTCTCCCCCCCTCTCCCCTCCGCCTCTCCCCACCTCTCTCTCTCTATCTCTCTCTCTCTCTCTTTCACACACACACTCATCTACCACCCTCTGGGTGCTCCATTGTTTCCCCGGACATGGGAAAACTATTCCTTTCAAAAAAAGGCTTGAAGCAAAACAGGTGTTAAAGGCTTGTTCTGCAGAGCAGTGAATGAACCAGGGGGCCGTTTCTTTACATCTGATACACGGCCATATTGAGAGGAAACATGGAAATGAATAGCTTTCTTGTATTAACACACTTTTGACTTTCTAATACTTATTTTCTACTTGTTTCTTGTTTATTTTTAAATGCCAACAGACCAAAAATGTGACCACAAACGTTGCTTATTCTGCCTGAAATCAGCATCATCTCCAAAGAGTTTCAGGAAGTACATTCAATTCTATGTTTATTATAGTTACGTGTTTAAATTTCCTTTCCAAGATTGGACAATAAACCACTGTAGCAAACTGCAAAAAAAAAAATGCTGTACCTACCAAGTACCCCGTCCACAGGCTCTCTCTCTCTCTCAACACGTCCCCAAAGCTGCAACAGTTATCACTGATTTAATCAACACAGCGATGGGCTTTCTTAATAAAAAAAGCATTTAAAAAAACAGTGTTTGTGTGACTCCACTGGGTACTTAATAGTCAGAACACCGCGCCCCCCCCCCCCCCCCCCCCCCCCAATCTTCCACCCCCCCTCCCCCCCCAATCTTCCACCCCCCCTCCCCCATCTTCCACCCTCAGGGAAATTGCAGCAACTGGCGTACTGTATTCGCAAAGCGAGAGAGTGAATTCATTTGTGGTGCTGAAATGGTCCTACAGTGCTACCTAGGGATGAAGACGGAATCCCTTTCATCTCTGAGCACCGTGGAAACGGATAAAAAACTGTCAACATTCTCGGGAGATGATGGTGTGACTAGATCATGTGACTAGACCTCGTAGAACTCCCTCACGAACTAAAGTACATGAATAAAAAATGCTGAGAGTCAGCAAATTTATGCCGCTCTATAATATTATTACCATGCTGCAAACGGCCAAGCACAAATACTCTCATATATATATATATATATATATATACAGGGCAGGCTAATACAGTTTTTTTCTACAGGCATCATTTTACATTCAACATTCAACATTTTATTCATTTAGCAGGCACTCTTATCCAAAGCGACTTACAATTAGTGTATTCATCTTCAGATAGGTAGGTGGGACAACCTCATATCACAGTCATAGTCAGTACATTCATCTCCAGATAGCTAGGTGGGACAACCTCATATCACAGTCAGTACATTCATCTTCAGATAGCTAGGTGGGACAACCTCATATCACAGTCATAGTCAGTACATTCATCTACAGATAGCTAGGTGGGACAACCTCATATCACAGTCATAGTCAGTACATTCATCTACAGATAGCTAGGTGGGACAACCTCATATCACAGTCAGTACATTCATCTTCAGATAGCTAGGTGGGACAACCTCATATCACAGTCATAGTCAGTACATTCATCTTCAGATAGCTAGGTGGGACAACCTCATATCACAGTCATAGTCAGTACATTCATCTACAGATAGCTAGGTGGGACAACCTCATATCACAGTCATAGTCAGTACATTCATCTACAGATAGCTAGGTGGGACAACCTCATATCACAGTCATAGTCAGTACATTCATCTACAGATAGCTAGGTGGGACAACCTCATATCACAGTCAGTACATTCATCTTCAGATAGCTAGGTGGGACAACCTCATATCACAGTCATAGTCAGTACATTCATCTACAGATAGCTAGGTGGGACAACCTCATATCACAGTCAGTACATTCATCTACAGATAGCTAGGTGGGACAACCTCATATCACAGTCATAGTCAGTACATTCATCTACAGATAGCTAGGTGGGACAACCTCATATCACAGTCATAGTCAGTACATTCATCTACAGATAGCTAGGTGGGACAACCTCATATCACAGTCATAGTCAGTACATTCATCTACAGATAGCTAGGTGGGACAACCTCATATCACAGTCAGTACATTCATCTTCAGATAGCTAGGTGGGACAACCTCATATCACAGTCATAGTCAGTACATTCATCTACAGATAGCTAGGTGGGACAACCACATATCACAGTCAGTACATTCATCTACAGATAGCTAGGTGGGACAACCTCATATCATAGTCACAGTCAGTACATTCATCTACAGATAGGTAGGTGGGACAACCTCATATCACAGTCATAGTCAGTACATTCATCTACAGATAGCTAGGTGGGACAACCTCATATCACAGTCATAGTCAGTACATTCATCTTCAGATAGGTAGGTGGGACAACCTCATAGACCAGTATGCCATTGGTTAGGATTAACAGGTTAGGTTAGGGTTAGGATTAACAGGGTAGGGTTAGTATAATAGACCAGTCTTCCATTGGTTAGGATTGACAGGTTAGGGTTAGGATTAACAGGTTAGGGTTAGGGCTATGATTAACAGATTAGGGTTAGTATTAACAGGTTAGGGTTAGGGTTAACAGGTTAGGGTTAGGATTAACAGGTTAGGGTTAGTATAATAGACCAGTCTACCATTGGTTAGGATTAACAGGTTAGGGTTAGTATAATAGACCAGTATACCATTGGTTAGGATTAACAGGTTAGGGTTAGGGTTAGGATTAACAGGTTAGGGTTAGTATAATAGACCAGTATACCATTGGTTAGGATTAACAGGTTAGGGTTAGGGTTAGGATTAACAGGTTAGGGTTAGGATTAACAGGTTAGGGTTAGTATAATAGACCAGTCTACCATTGGTTAGTATTAACAGGTTAGGGTTAGTATTATAGACCAGTCTACCATTGGTTAGTATTAACAGGTTAGGGTTAGGATTAACAGGTTAGGGTTAGGATTAACAGGTTAGGGTTAGTATAATAGACCAGTCTACCATTGGTTAGTATTAACAGGTTAGGGTTAGTATTATAGACCAGTCTACCATTGGTTAGTATTGACAGGTTAGGGTTAGGATTAACAGGTTAGGGTTAGGATTAACAGGTTAGGGTTAGTATAATAGACCAGTCTACCATTGGTTAGTATTAACAGGTTAGGGTTAGTATAATAGACCAGTACACCATTGGTTAGTATTAACAGGTTAGGGTTAGTATAATAGACCAGTATACCATTGGTTAGTATTAACAGGTTAGGGTTAGTGTAATAGACCAGTCTACCATTGGTTAGGATTAACAGGTTAGGGTTAGTATAATAGACCAGTCTACCTGAAAACGAGCACCACCATGTCGTGGTCTCCGATAGAGCTGCTGGTTTAGGGTTAGGGTTAGGGTTATGGTTAGGGTTAGGATTAACAGGTTAGGGTTAGTATAATAGACCAGTCTACCATTGGTTAGTATTAACAGGTTAGGGTTAGTATTATAGACCAGTCTACCATTGGTTAGTATTAACAGGTTAGGGTTAGGATTAACAGGTTAGGGTTAGGATTAACAGGTTAGTATTAACAGGTTAGGGTTAGTATAATAGACCAGTATACCATCGGTTAGTATTAACAGGTTAGGGTTAGTGTAATAGACCAGTCTACCTGAAAACGAGCGCCACCATGTCGTGGTCTCCGATAGAGCTGCTGGTTTAGGGTTAGGGTTAGGGTTAGGGTTAGTATAATAGACCAGTCTACCTGAAAACGAGCGCCACCATGTCGTGGTCTCCGATAGAGCTGCTGGTTTCCATTATATTCTGAACAAAAATATAAACGCAACATGCAAACAATTTCAATAATTTTACTGAGTTACAGTTCACATAAAGAAATCAGTCAATTGAAATAAATAAATTAGGCCCTGGTCTATGGATTTCGCATGACTGGGCAGGGGCACAGCCATGGGTGGGCCTGGGAGGGCATAGACCCACTCAATTGGGAGCCAGGCCCATCCTCTGGGGAGCCAGGCTCAGCCACTCAGAATGAGTTTTGAGGCAGGCCCAGCCAATCAGAATGAGCCCACAAAGGGGCTTTATTACAGACAGAAATACTTCTTAGAGCGTTGGACCAGTTACCGAAAGATTGCGGGATTGAATCTCCGAGCTGACAAGGTAAAAATCTGTCGTTCTGCCCCTGAGCAAGGCAGTTAAACCCCACTGTACCCCAAGGCGCCACAGACGTGTAGCCTACTGTTCAGATGGGTTAAATGGAAACTGAAATCTGGACACTGACTGTAGGTCTATAACCTCTCACAGAGCCTTTATATATTAACACCTGCAGAATTAAACATTTCTTGCAGTAAAAGGAGAAATATTTCTTTCCGCATCTTGACAGAATGTGAATGAGCAGTTAGATATCGTCCGTAGAGGTGCCATCTTTATCAGCATCATAAAAACTGACAGTATTTCAACCACATTAAATATGCATCCCAACGCCGAACTGAAATCTTCTCAGAAACATTTTTGTCTCGTTTATTTCCTTTACAAACTGTTAAAACTGATGGGAATTTTCCACAGACAATTTTCCATTATTTTGTTGTTGTTGTTGTTGTTGTATTTTCTGTCTGTGGTTAAGAAGGATGGGGAGATGAGCACCTCCAGCCGTTGAAGTGGAACACTGTACAAGTTACATTTGACCTAGTGTTTTCCAGGGAGGCCCATTTTCTGGCCCTAGGCTCAATGAGCACGTTTTTTCCCCCTCTATGTTTTGTAAGGGTAACCCCTGCTCGTGGGGCCTGGGGCCAGACACAATGATAACATTTTTCACATGAGTCAGACATGTGGTTTTCAGACATGTGTGAAGTTTCACATCTTGATTTTTCATGTTTTTCCCTCATGTGAAATTTTCTACCAAATAAATATTTTCCCACATGTTTATTTTCTACCACTTCCGCTACATCTGGTCTCCCATCCAGGGACCGACCAGGACAGGCCCTGCTTTAGCTTCAGAGGCCATGCAAAGCAGTGGGATGCAGGGTGCTTTGTTGCTGGAATGAATGAATGAATGGATGAATGAATGAATATGCCAAAACTTACAACTGGGAAAAAAAAGGCAGCAAAAGCAAAGGCCAAGGTAACATTGTCTTACGTCATGTCGTCCCTCAACCAATCAGAGCAGGCGGAGTCGACACGCCATCTGATGTAAGACAATGAGGCCACAACCAAAGAAACCAGGGAAACCTGCAGGAAAGATGGGGGAGTTTTATTTAATTGTGTTATCATAATTATTTTAAAACTGAACAAAAAAAAAGTTGCATCCGTTTTACAATTGATTTGTTCTCGCATTTTTGAAAATGATGTCCTTGAAATATTTTATTTTGATATTAACACTTTCGGGATTATGTTTTGCATTTCAATATCATTCTTTTTTTTTTTTGCAATAGTATAAGAATTTTGTTCTCGACTTCAGAAGTTTTGCTTGATATGAATGTCACAAAAGTAACTCATTCACTGGAGGATTACACCATATAATACACTCAACCTCAGGAGGCTAAAGAAATTTGGCTTGTCACCTAAAACCCTCACACATTTTTTACAGATGGACAATTGAAAGCATCCTGTCGGGCTGAATCACAGCCTGGTATGGCAACTGCACCGCCCGCAAACCGCAAGGCTCTCCAGAGGGTGGTGCGGTCTGCCCAACCCCATTACCGGGGGCAAACTACCCACCCTCCAGGACAAGGATACAGCAACCGATGTCACAGGAGGGCCAAAAAGATCATCAAGGACATCAACCACCCGAGCCCCTGCCTGTTCACCACGCTTTCATCCAGAAGGCGAGGTCAGTACAGGTGCATCAAAGCTGCGACCGAGAGACTGAAAAACAGCTTCTATCTCAAGGCCATCAGACTTTTAAACAGCCATCACTAGCACATTAGAGGCTGCTGCCTGTAGGAATAGACTAGGAATCACTGGCCACTTTAAGGAATGGAAAACCAGCTACTTTAATAACATTTACATACCTGGCATTACTCATCTCATACAGTATGTATGTACTGTTTTCTATACTAGTCAACGATATCTCGTTCTCTTAATAATGTCTACATATCTGGCATTACTCATCTCATACAGTATGTATGTACTGTGTTCTATACTAGTCAACGATATCTCGTTCTCTTAATAATATTTACATACCTGGCATTACTCATCTCATACAGTATGTATGTACTGTGTTCTATACTAGTCAACGATATCTCGTTCTCTTAATAATATTTACATACCTGGCATTACTCATCTCATACAGTATGTATGTACTGTTTTCTATACTAGTCAACGATATCTCGTTCTCTTAATGATGTTTACATACCTGGTATTACTCATCTCATACAGTATGTATGTACTGTTTTCTATACTAGTCAACGGTATCTCGTTCTCTTAATGATGTTTACATATCTGGCATTACTCATCTCATACAGTATGTATGTACTGTTTTCTATACTATTCTCCTGTGTCTGGCATTACTCATCTCATGTGTATATACTGTTTTCTATACTATTCTATGGTATCTTAGTCCGTTCCGCTCTGACATCGCTCGTCCATATGTACTGTATATAGTCTTAATTTTTTCCTACTGAGATTTGTGTTTTTTGGATATATGTTGTGTAATTTGTTAGATATTACTTGTTAGATATTATTGCACTGTCGGAGCTAGAAGCACAAGCTCTTCGCTACACCGCAATAACATCTGCTAACCACGTGTATTTGACCAATAACATCTGCTGAACACGTGTATTTGACCAATAACATCTGCTGAACACGTGTATTTGACCAATAACATCTGCTAACCACGTGTATTCGACCAATAACATCTGCTGAACACGTGTATTTGACCAATAACATCTGCTAACCACGTGTATTCGACCAATAACATCTGCTAACCACGTGTATTTGACCAATAACATCTGCTGAACACGTGTATTTGACCAATAACATCTGCTAACCACGTGTATTCGACCAATAACATCTGCTAACCACGTGTATTTGACCAATAACATCTGCTAACCACGTGTATTTGACCAATAACATCTGCTAACCACGTGTATTTGACCAATAACATCTGCTAACCACGTGTATTTGACCAATAACATCTGCTGAACACGTGTATTTGACCAATAACATCTGCTAACCACGTGTATTTGACCAATAACATCTGCTAACCACGTGTATTTGACCAATAACATCTGCTAACCACGTGTATTTCACCAATAAAATCTGCTAACCACGTGTATTTGACCAATAACATCTGCTGAACACGTATATTTGACCAATAACATCTGCTGACCACGTGTATTTGACCAATAACATCTGCTAACCATGTGTATTTGACCAATAACATCTGCTAACCACGTGTATTTGACCAATAACATCTGCTGAACACGTGTATTTGACCAATAACATCTGCTGACCACGTGTATTTGACCAATAACATCTGCTGACCACGTGTATTTGACCAATAACATCTGCTAACCATGTGTATTTGACCAATAACATCTGCTAACCATGTGTATTTGACCAATAACATCTGCTAACCACGTGTATTTGACCAATAACATCTGCTGACCACGTGTATTTGACCAATAACATCTGCTAACCATGTGTATTTGACCAATAACATCTGCTGACCACGTGTATTTGACCAATAACATCTGCTAACCACGTGTATTTGACCAATAACATCTGCTGACCACGTGTATTTGACCAATAACATCTGCTGACCACGTGTATTTGACCAATAACATCTGCTAACCACCTGTATTTGACCAATAACATCTGCTAACCACCTGTATTTGACCAATAACATCTGCTAACCACGTGTATTTGACCAATAACATCTGCTAACCACGTGTATTTGACCAATAACATCTGCTAACCACGTGTATTTGACCAATAACATCTGCTAACCACGTGTATTTGACCAATAACATCTGCTAACCACCTGTATTTGACCAATAACATCTGCTGACCACGTGTATTTGACCAATAACATCTGCTGACCACGTGTATTTGACCAATAACATCTGCTAACCACCTGTATTTGACCAATAACATCTGCTAACCACCTGTATTTGACCAATAACATCTGCTAACCACCTGTATTTGACCAATAACATCTGCTAACCACGTGTATTTGACCAATAACATCTGCTAACCACGTGTATTTGACCAATAACATCTGCTAACCACCTGTATTTGACCAATAACATCTGCTAACCACCTGTATTTGACCAATAACATCTGCTAACCACGTGTATTTGACCAATAACATCTGCTGAACACGTGTATTTGACCAATAACATCTGCTGACCACCTGTATTTGACCAATAACATCTGCTAACCACGTGTATTTGACCAATAACATCTGCTGACCACCTGTATTTGACCAATAACATCTGCTGAACACGTGTATTTGACCAATAACATCTGCTGACCACCTGTATTTGACCAATAACATGTGATTTGATTCATTAAAAGGGTTTAAAGAGTCAAATCCTCAGTTGAACCATTAACAAAGGGATTTTCCCCCCACAGTTTCAGTCTGAAACATGAGGTCTGGGGAAATACAACCACTCTCAAACCCACAGACTGCACTACGGATGCAAGGCCTGACCCTCCGTTACGTCAGCATCATAGTTTTAAACCATACAACGGTTGTTTACATTGACTTTGTTTACAAACATTGGAGTGAAACAAGCTTTATATTTTGGGTTCTGATGGAGTTCTGATGGAGTTATGATAGAGTTCTGATGGAGTTCTGATGGAGTTCTGATAGAGTTCTGATAGAGTTCTGATGGAGTTCTGATAGAGTTCTGATGGAGTTCTGATGGAGTTCTGATGGAGTTCTGATAGAGTTCTGATAGAGTTCTGATGGAGTTCTGATAGAGTTCTAATGGAGTTCTGATAGAGTTCTGATAGAGTTCTGATGGAGTTCTGATAGAGTTCTGATGGAGTTCTGATGGAGTTCTGATAGAGTTCTGATAGAGTTCTGATGGAGTTCTGATAGAGTTCTGATAGAGTTCTGATAGAGTACGACAGTTGAACTGAAGTTCATGAGACACTTATAAGTCATAATTATTTAAGAATCAATGGGGTACATATTACTAAATGAAATGTCCAAAAATGGATTTACGTAGCTACTGCAGATTTCCCCTTAAAACAGGCAGTGACCTTCATACAGCAGAACTACCATTTTACAACGTGATCCATTAACCTGTTCACCCTTCTCCAAAAAAACATTCTGTCCACTGTTCAGCGAATGTCCAGCGAAATCATTCCCTTGTCCTGCATTTGGACTTCTTAGATGTGTTCACCCTAATTCCACCGGAGGAAACACTGCTGCTGCAGCATGTTTAACACCCTATTTTCACTCTCTTTAAAGATCCCATGGCACTTATCGTAAGAGTTAGGGGTGTTAACCCCGGTGTCCTGACTCTCTGAGGTCATTAAAGATCCCATGGTACTTATCGTAAGAGTTAGGGGTGTTAACCCCGGTGTCCTGACTCTCTGAGGTCATTAAAGATCCCATGGCACTTATCGTCAGAGTTAGGGGTGTTAACCCCGGTGTCCTGACTCTCTGAGGTCATTAAAGATCCCATGGCACTTATCGTAAGAGTTAGGGGTGTTAACCCCGGTGTGCTGGCTCTCTGATGTCTTTAAAGATCCCATGGCACGTATCGTAGGAGTTAGGGGTGTTAACCCCGGTGTCCTGGCTCTCTGAGGTCTTTAAAGATCCCATGGTATTTATCGTAAGAGTTAGGGGTGTTAACCCCGGTGGCCTGGCTCTCTGAGGTCATTAAAGATCCCATGGTACTTATCGTAAGAGTTAGGGGTGTTAACCCCGGTGTCCTGGCTCTCTGAGGTCTTTAAAGATCCCATGGTACTTATTGTAAGAGTTAGGGGTGTTAACCCCGGTGTCCTGACTCTCTGAGGTCATTAAAGATCCCACGGTACTTATCGTAAGAGTTAGGGGTGTTAACCCCGGTGTCCTGACTCTCTGAGGTCATTAAAGATCCCATGGTACTTATCGTAAGAGTTAGGGGTGTTAACCCCGGTGTCCTGGCTCTCTGAGGTCATTAAAGATCCCATGGTACTTATCGTAAGAGTTAGGGGTGTTAACCCCGGTGTCCTGGCTCTCTGAGGTCTTTAAAGATCCCATGGTACTTATTGTAAGAGTTAGGGGTGTTAACCCCGGTGTCCTGACTCTCTGAGGTCATTAAAGATCCCACGGTACTTATCGTAAGAGTTAGGGGTGTTAACCCCGGTGTCCTGACTCTCTGAGGTCATTAAAGATCCCATGGCACTTATCGTAAGAGTTAGGGGTGTTAACCCCGGTGTCCTGACTCTCTGAGGTCATTAAAGATCCCACGGTACTTATCGTAAGAGTTAGGGGTGTTAACCCCGGTGTCCTGACTCTCTGAGGTCATTAAAGATCCCACGGTACTTATCGTAAGAGTTAGGGGTGTTAACCCCGGTGTCCTGACTCTCTGAGGTCATTAAAACCTCTTAAGTCTACCCCTTCCTTTTTCGAACATTCTGTTAAAAATCGCGCAACTTTTCAGCGTCCTGCTACTCATGCCAGGAATATAGTATATGCATATGATTAGTATGTGTGGATAGAAAACACTCTGAAGTTTCTAAAACTGGTTAAATCACGGCTGTGACTATAACAGATCGTGTGTTTCATCGAAAAGCGCAAGAAAAACTGCTCTCTGAAAGCTAAAAATTATTTCCATGCGTCACTTTCATGGGTTGTTAAAAGCGCACAAAATTAATTATGGACCTGCATGCAATTCCTACAGATTCCACACGATGTCGCCATTGTCGTCATTTTCCAGGGACTTTTTTCTTGGTAAATCCAACTAACTGGATTCAATTTCTTCCGGTCTCCACCAGGAGTTTTGAATGTGCACATTGGCAGCCATTGATTTGAAGACGAGGAGCTATTGAATATACATCGCCCTGTAATCATTTTGATAGATTATAAACGTTTACTAATACCTAAAGTTGGATTACAAAAGTATTTCGAAGTGTTTTGTGAAAGTTTATCGTCGACTTTTTTAATTTTAAAAAATGACGCAGCGTTTTAAAAATATGTTTTTTTCTGAATCACACAGCTTCCATAGAAAGCTATTTTGGGTATATATGGACCGATTTAAACAAAAAAAAGACCCAATAGTGATGTTTATGTTTATGGGGCATATAGGAGTGCCAAGAAAGAAGCTCGTCAAAGGTAATGAATGTTTTATATTTTATTTCTGCGTTTTGTGTAGCGCCGGCTAAGCTAAATCTTTGTTTACGTCGCATTCAGGCATTTTGGGGTGTTGCATGCTATCAGATAATAGCTTCTCATGCTTTCGCCGAAAAGCATTTTAAAAATCTGACTTGTTGGCTAGGTTCACAACGAGTGTAGCTTTAATTCAGTACCCTGCATGTGAATTTTGATGAACGTTTGAGTTTTAACGAGTACATTTAGCATTTAGCGTAGCGCATTTGCATTTCCAGGTGTCTACTTGAGACATCTGCGTCTCAAGTAGGAGAAAGAAGTTAAAGATCCCACGGTACTTATCGTAAGAGTTAGGGGTGTTAACCCCGGTGTCCTGACTTTCTGAGGTCTTTAAAGATCCCATGGTACTTATTGTAAGAGTTAGGGGTGTTAACCCCGGTGTCCTGACTCTCTGAGGTCATTAAAGATCCCATGGCACTTATCGTCAGAGTTAGTGGTGTTAACCCCAGTGTCCTGACTCTCTGAGGTCATTAAAGATCCCACGGTACTTATCGTAAGAGTTAGGGGTGTTAACCCCGGTGTCCTGACTCTCTGAGGTCTTTAAAGATCCCATGGTACTTATTGTAAGAGTTAGGGGTGTTAACCCCGGTGTCCTGACTCTCTGAGGTCATTAAAGATCCCACGGTACTTATCGTAAGAGTTAGTGTTATGCACGTGAGTGAGGACCCAAAAGCGGTTTAACAAAAACAGAGTTCTTTAATGGATAAGATGGCAAAATAAACAACCCGCAGAGAGGGCGACAAAAGAAACATAAAGTCCTCTGAAACACAGAAGAGTTCCCCTTCTAGCAGCAGAGGAGAATAGCTGGGTTAGAGTCCTCTTCTAGCAGCAGAGGGGATTAGCTGGGTTGTAGAGGACAGAGGTACCTGATCACACGTAGCCTCAGATGAACCGGCAGATTCCGACAGGACAGGACAAGGTTGAAGCAAACAGGACGAAAGTTTGGTTCTGGCATGAGAAACTCAAACGAGAATCTGACAAAGACAGAAGCAGCAACAGAGAGAGATATAGAGACCTAATCAGAGGGAAAAAAGGAACAGGTGGGAAAAGGGTGAACGAGGTAGTTAGAGAAGACAAGGAACAGCTGGGGGAAGGAGGGGAAGAACAGGCAACCCAATACGACCAGCAGAGGGAGACAGGGTGAAGAGAAAGAACAGGAACAAGACACAACATGACAATACATGACAGTACCCCCCCACTCACCGAGCGCCTCCTGGCGCACTCGAGGAGGAAACCTGGCGGCAACGGAGGAAATCATCGATCAGCGAACGGTCCAGCACGTCCCGAGAGGGAACCCAACTCCTTTCCTCAGGACCGTACCCCTCCCAATCCACTAGGTACTGATGACCACGGCCCCGAGGACGCATGTCCAAAATCTTACGGACCCTGTAGATAGGTGCGCCCTCGACAAGGATGGGGGGGGGGGGGGGGAAGACGAGCGGGGGCGCGAAGAACGGGCTTAACACAGGAGACATGGAAGACCGGGTGGACGCGACGAAGATATCGCGGAAGAAGAAGTCGCACTGCGACAGGATTAATGATCTGAGAAATACGGAACGGACCAATGAACCGCGGGGTCAACTTGCGAGAAGCTGTCTTAAAGGGAAGGTTCTGAGTGGAGAGCCAAACTCTCTGACCGCGACAATATCTAGGACTCTTAGTTCTACGCTTATTAGCGGCTCTCACAGTCTGCCCCCTATAACGTCAAAGTGCAGACCTGACCCTCTTCCAGGTGCGCTCGCAACGTTGGACAAAAGCCTGAGCGGAGGGGACGCTGGACTCGGCGAACTGAGACGAGAACAGCGGAGGCTGGTACCCGAGGCTACTCTGAAAAGGAGATAGCCCGGTCGCAGACGAAGGAAGCGAGTTGTGGGCGTATTCTAACCAGGGGAGCTGTTCTGACCAAGACGCAGGGTTACGAAAAGAAAGACTGCGTAAGATGCGACCAATAGTCTGATTGGCCCGTTCTGCTTGACCGTTAGACTGGGGGTGAAAGCCGGAAGAGAGACTGACGGAAGCCCCAATCAAACGGCAAAACTCCCTCCAAAATTGAGACGTGAATTGCGGACCCCTGTCCGAAACGACGTCTGACGGAAGGCCATGAATTCTGAAAACATTCTCGATGATGATTTGTGCCGTTTCTTTAGCAGAAGGGAGCTTAGCAAGGGGAATAAAATGAGCCGCCTTAGAGAACCTATCGACAACCGTAAGAATAACAGTCTTCCCCGCTGACGAAGGCAGTCCGGTGATAAAATCTAAGGCGATGTGAGACCACGGTCGAGAGGGAATGGGAAGCGGCCTGAGACGGCCGGCAGGAGGGGAGTTACCGGACTTAGTCTGCGCGCAGACCGAACAAGCAGCCACGAAACGACGCGTGTCATGCTCCCGGGTGGGCCACCAAAAACGCTGGCGAATGGAAGCAAGCGTACCCCGAACGCCAGGGTGGCCGGCTAACTTGGCAGAGTGAGCCCACTGAAGAACGGCCAGACGAGTAGGAACGGGAACGAAAAGAAGGTTCCTAGGACAAGCGCGCGGCGACAGAGTGTGAGTGAGTGCTTGCTTTACCTGCCTCTCAATTCCCCAGACAGTCAACCCGACAACACGCCCCTCAGGGAGAATCCCCTCGGGGTCAGTGGAGGCTACTGAAGAGACGAGATAAAGCATCAGGCTTGGTGTTCTTAGAGCCCGGACGATAAGAAATCACGAACTCGAAACGAGCGAAAAACAGCGCCCAACGAGCCTGACGCGCATTAAGTCGTTTGGCAGAACGGATGTACTCAAGGTTCCTATGGTCAGTCCAAACGACAAAAGGAACGGTCGCCCCCTCCAACCACTGTCGCCATTCGCCTAGGGCTAAGCGGATGGCGAGCAGTTCGCGGTTTCCCACATCATAGTTACGTTCCGACGGCGACAGGCGATGAGAAAAATACGCGCAAGGGTGGACCTTGTCGTCAGAGGGGGAGCGCTGAGAAAGAATGGCTCCCACGCCCACCTCTGACGCGTCAACCTCGACAACGAACTGTCTAGAGACGTCAGGTGTAACAAGGATAGGTGCGGATGTAAAACGATTCTTGAGGAGATCAAAAGCTCCCTGGGCGGAAACGGACCACTTAAAGCACGTCTTGACAGAAGTAAGGGCTGTGAGAGGAGCTGCCACCTGACCGAAATTACGGATGAAACGACGATAGAAGTTCGCGAAGCCGAGAAAGCGCTGCAGCTCGACGCGTGACTTAGGGACGGGCCAATCAATGACAGCTTGGACCTTAGCGGGATCCATCTTAATGCCGTCAGCGGAAATAACAGAACCGAGAAATGTGACGGAGGAGGCATGAAAAGTGCACTTCTCAGCCTTCACAAAAAGACAATTCTCTAAAAGGCGCTGGAGGACACGTCGAACGTGCTGAACATGAATCTGGAGTGACGGTGAAAAAAATCAGGATATCGTCAAGGTAAACGAAAACAAAGATGTTCAGCATGTCTCTCCGGACGTCATTGACTAATGCCTGAAAGACAGCTGGAGCGTTAGCGAGGCCGAAAGGAAGAACCCGGTATTCAAAGTGCCCTAACGGAGTGTTAAACGCCGTCTTCCACTCGTCCCCTTCCCTGATGCGCACGAGATGGTAAGCGTTACGAAGGTCCAACTTAGTGAAAAACCTGGCTCCCTGCAGGATCTCGAAGGCTGAAGACATAAGAGGAAGCGGATAACGATTCTTCACTGTTATGTCATTCAGCCCTCGATAATCTATGCAGGGGCGCAGAGACCCGTCCTTTTTCTTGACAAAAAAAAAACCCCGCTCCGGCGGGAGAGGAGGAGGGGACTATGGCACCGGCGTCAAGAGCTACAGACAAATAATCTTCGAGAGCCTTACGTTCGGGAGCCGACAGAGAGTATAGTCTACCCCGGGGGGGAGTGGTTCCCGGAAGGAGATCAATACTACAATCATACGACCGGTGTGGAGGAAGAGAGGTGGCCCTGGACCGACTGAACACCGTGCGCAGATCGTGATATTCCTCCGGCACCCCTGTCAAATCACCAGGCTCCTCCTGTGAAGAAGAGACAGAGGAAACAGGAGGGATAGCAGACATTAAACATTTCACATGACAAGAGACGTTCCAGGAGAGGATAGAATTACTAGACCAATTAATAGAAGGATTATGACAAACTAGCCAGGGATGGCCCAAAACAACAGGTGTAAAAGGTGAACGAAAAATTAAAAAAGAAAGGGTTTCGCTATGATTACCAGAGACAGTGAGGGTTAAAGGTAGCGTCTCACGCTGAATCCTGGGGAGAGGACTACCATCCAAGGCGAACAAGGCCGTGGGCTCCCTTAACTGTCTGAGAGGAATGTCATGTTCCCGAGCCCAGGTCTCGTCCATAAAACAGCCCTCCGCCCCAGAGTCTATCAAGGCACTGCAGGAAGCTGACGAACCGGTCCAGCGTAGATGGACCGACAAGGTAGTGCAGGATCTTGAAGGAGAGACAGGAGTAGTAGCGCTCACCAGTAGCCCTCCGCTTACTGATGAGCTCTGGCTTTTACTGGACATGAAGTGACAAAATGACCAGCAGAACCGCAATAGAGACAGAGGCGGTTGGTGATTCTCCGTTCCCTCTCCTTAGTCGAGATGCGGATACCTCCCAGCTGCATAGGCACAGCACCCGAGCCGGCAGAGGAAGATGGTAGTGATGCGGAGAGGGGGGCAGCGGAGAACGCGAGCTCCTTTCCACGAGCTCGGTGACGAAGATCAACCCGTCGCTCTATGCGAATAGCGAGTTCAATCAAGGAATCCACGCTGGAAGGAACCTCCCGGGAGAGAATCTCATCCTTTACCTCCGCGCGGAGACCCTCCAGAAAACGAGCGAGCAAAGCCGGCTCGTTCCAGTCACTGGAGGCAGCAAGAGTGCGAAACTCAATAGAGTAGTCTGTTATGGATCGATTACCTTGACATAGGGAAGACAGGACCCTGGAAGCTTCCTCCCCAAAAACAGAACGATCAAAAACCCGTATCATCTCCTCCTTAAAGTCCTGATACTGGTTAGTACACTCAGCCCTTGCCTCCCAGATTGCCGTGCCCCACTCACGAGCCCGTCCAGTAAGGAGAGATATGACGTAGGCGATACGAGCTGTGCTCCTGGAGTAAGTGTTGGGCTGGAGAGAAAACACAATATCACACTGGGTGAGGAACGAGCGGCATTCAGTGGGCTCCCCAGAGTAACACGGCGGGTTATTGATTCTGGGCTCCGGAGATTCGAAAGCCCTGGAAGTGGCCGGTGGATCGAGGCGGAGATGGTGAATCTGTTCTGTGAGGTTGGAGACTTGGGCGGCCAGGGTCTCAACGGCATGTCGAGCAGCAGACAATTCCTGCTCGTGTCTGCCTAGCATCGCTCCCTGGATCTCGACGGCTGAGTGGAGAGGATCCGAAGTCGCTGGGTCCATTCTTGGTCAGATTCTTCTGTTATGCACGTGAGTGAGGACCCAAAAGCGGTTTAACAAAAACAGAGTTCTTTAATGGATAAGATGGCAAAATAAACAACCCGCAGAGAGGGCGACAAAAGAAACATAAAGTCCTCTGAAACACAGAAGAGTTCCCCTTCTAGCAGCAGAGGAGAATAGCTGGGTTAGAGTCCTCTTCTAGCAGCAGAGGGGATTAGCTGGGTTGTAGAGGACAGAGGTACCTGATCACACGTAGCCTCAGATGAACCGGCAGATTCCGACAGGACAGGACAAGGTTGAAGCAAACAGGACGAAAGTTTGGTTCTGGCATGAGAAACTCAAACGAGAATCTGACAAAGACAGAAGCAGCAACAGAGAGAGATATAGAGACCTAATCAGAGGGAAAAAGGGAACAGGTGGGAAAAGGGTGAACGAGGTAGTTAGAGAAGACAAGGAACAGCTGGGGGAAGGAGGGGAAGAAAAGGCAACCCAATACGACCAGCAGAGGGAGACAGGGTGAAGAGAAAGAACAGGAACAAGACACAACATGACAATACATGACAGTTAGGGGTGTTAACCCCGGTGTCCTGACTCTCTGAGGTCATTAAAGATCCCACGGTACTTATCGTAAGAGTTAGGGGTGTTAACCCCGGTGTCCTGACTCTCTGAGGTCATTAAAGATCCCATGGCACTTATCGTCAGAGTTACGGGTGTTAACCCCGGTGTCCTGACTCTCTGAGGTCTTTAAAGATCCCATGGTACTTATTGTAAGAGTTAGGGGTGTTAACCCCGGTGTCCTGACTCTCTGAGGTCATTAAAGATCCCCTGGCACTTATTGTAAGAGTAGGGGTGTTAACCCCGGTGTCCTGACTCCCTGAGGTCATTAAACATCCCATGGTACTTATCGTAAGAGTTAGGGGTGTTAACCCCGGTGTCCTGACTCTCTGAGGTCATTAAAGATCCCAATAGCACTTATCGTAAGAGTTAGGGGTGTTAACCCCGGTGTCCTGGCTAAATTCCCAATCTGGCCCTCAAACCATCACGGTCACCTAATAATCCCCAGTTTACAATTGTCTCATTCATCCCGCCTCCTCTCCCCTGTAACTATTCCCCAGGTCGTTGCTGCAAATGAGAACGTGATCTCAGTCAACTTACCTGGTAAAATAGTGGATAAATAAAATTTAAAAACATGTGAGGAAAATAACCCTATTTCTTATTTAAATTATTTTCTATTTGAACCTGCAAATTAGATTTTTCCACATGATAGATTTTCACACGTGAACTGACAAATTACACATGTGAAAGTGTGATTATTCAGCATGTGAATGTTTTTTTTTTTATATGTGAAACTGCATATCTGATTTTCACATGAAACATGTGAATCCACACATTTTACATGTGAAAACTGCAATTCAAAACATGTTATTCTCTTCACATGTGAACGTGGTGTTAACATATGAACTCTAAATATAATACATGTAAAAAACATGTTTTCAAGTGTGAAATTTAAGCTCAACGTGTGAAAACAGCTATTTCACATGTGAAACTGCAAATTTGACGTGTTTTTGTTATTGTAAGGGAACCCATACTTCCAGCCAGTGGGTTAAATGTTACAATGTCTCAGGAAGGCAGTATAGCGATGCACGGAGCCATCTGATATAAATAGGACCTATGAGTTGGAGATATCTTGTTCACTCTTCTTCCCTTCCCTCTTTGACTCAGTCACCCAGCTGTTTTGGAGAGGAAAAACCTCACTTCCATCCATCCATCCATCAAAGCATATTGATTCATGTAGCATTTAACCACTGGCTGGAAGAATGGCTTGTTATGTTAGGTTTACGGATGGATCTCTCTTCACTCAAGGAGATACATGCTGCCCTATGGGTCCTGGTCAAGACTAGTTCAGTCGATAGGAACATGGTGGCCTATGGGATATAGTCTGTATCTCCCTGGGGACAGGCTTGGATTGGTTCAGTAGTGAAAGCCTTGTGCTCTTAAATAATCAGGTAAGACAAGGACACGGAGCAGGAGACACAACCCAGGAGAGGCTCTCTCTATCTCTCGCCTGAAAACACACAAAAACTCACACATACTCTCTCTCTCTCTCTGTCACACTGAACAGAGCCAGTCGTTTGAGACAGGGTCATTCATGACAGATGAGCAGACAACTAGGGCTCCTGTATCTTTAGTCATATATCACCAAAAACTGGTCTCTCTCCTGGTCATATAAACACCACAGACTGGTCTCTCTCCTGGTCATATATCACCACAGAGTGGTCTCTAGTCTCTCTCCTGGTCATATATCACCACAGACTGGTCTTTAGTCTCTCTCCTGGTCATATATCACCACAGACTGGTCTCTAGTCTCTCTCCTGGTCATATAAACACCACAGACTGGTCTCTCTCCTGGTCTTATATGACCACAGGCTGGTCTCTCACCTGGTCTTATATCACCACAGACTGGTCTCTAGTCTCTATCCTGGTCATATATCACCACAGACTGGTCTCTAGTCTCTCTCCTGGTCATATAAACACCACAGACTGGTTTCTCTCCTGGTCATGTATCACCACAGACTGGTCTTTCGCCTGCTCATATAAACACCACAGACTGGTCTCTCCTGGTCATATATCACCACAGACTGGTCTCTAGTCTCTCTCCTGGTCATATAAACACCACAGACTGGTCTCTATTCTCTCTCCTGGTCTTATATCACCACAGACTGGTCTCTAGTCTCTCTCCTGGTCATATATCACCACAGGCTGATCTCTCTCCTGGTCATATATCACCACAGACTGGTCTCTCTCCTGGTCATATATCACCACAGACTGGTCTCTAGTCTCTATCCTGGTCACATATCACCACAGACTGGTCTCTAGTCTCTCTCCTGGTCATATATAACTACAGGCTGATCTCTCTCCTGGTCATATAAACACCACAGACTGGTCTCTCTCCTGGTCATATAAACACCACAGACTGGTCTCTCTCCTGGTCATAAATCACCACAGACTGGTCTCTAGTCTCTCTCCTGGTCATATAAACACCATCTGTCTGCCTCTGTGTTAGTGCCTGACTGTCTCTGTGTTAGGGCCTGTCTGTCTCTGTGTTAGTGCCTGTCTGTCTCTGTGTTAGTGCCTGTCTGTCTCTGTGTTAGTGCCTGTCTGTCTCTGTCTGTCTCTGTGTTAGTGCCTGTCTGTCTCTGTGTTAGTGCCTGTCTGTCTCTGTGTTAGTGCCTGTCTGTTTCTGTGTTAGTGTCTGTCTGTCTCTGTGTTAGTGCCTGTCTGTCTCTGTGTTAGTGCCTGTCTGTCTCCACGTTAGTGCCTGTCTGTCTCTGTGTTAGTGCCTGTATGTCTCTGTGTTAGTATCTGTCTGTCTCCACGTTAGTGCCCATCTGTCTCTGTGTTAGTACCTGTCTGTCTCTGTGTTAGTGCCTGTATGTCTCTGTGTTAGTACCTGTCTGTCTCTGTGTTAGTGCCTGTCTGTCTCTGTGTTAGTGCCTGTCTGTTTCTGCGTTAGTGTCTGTCTGTCTCTGTGTTAGTGCCCGTCTGTCTCTGTGTTAGTGCCTGTCAGTCTCTGTGTTAGTGCCTGTCTGTCTCTGTGTTAGTACCTGTCTGTCTCTACGTTAGTGCCCGTCTGTCTCTGTGTTAGTACCTGTCTGTCTCTGTGTTAGTGCCTGTCTGTCTCTGTGTTAGTGCTTGACTGTCTCTGTGTTAGAGCCTGACTGAAAGGGGGCACAGAGTACGTATATAGACTCTCTTTTTTTTCTACTGTGTTATTGACTTGTTAATTGTTTACTCCATGTGTAACTCTGTGTTGCTGTCTGTTCACACTGCTATGCTTTATCTTGGCCAGGTCGCAGTTGCAAATGAGAACTTGTTCTCAACTAGCCTACCTGGTTAAATAAAGGTGAAATAAAAAACAAAAATACAATTTTGAAGATGGCTGGGATTGCATTCCAGAGCCGTAATCATTATTCTTAATGCCGTGTCATAAACCAGTCTATTTTTCTGCACATCTAAGCATTCCTCTGGAGCTGTCTGTATCCTCCTGACTGGTGTTTCTCTGCATCTCTGCTAACATCTAAGCATTCCTCTGGAGCTGTCTGTATCCTCCTGACTGGTGTTTCTCTGCATCTCTGCTAACATCTAAGCATTCCTCTGGAGCTGTCTGTATCCTCCTGACTGGTGTTTCTCTGCATCTCTGCTAACATCTAAGCATTCCTCTGGAGCTGTCTGTATCCTCCTGACTGGTGTTTCTCTGCATCTCTGCTAACATCTAAGCATTCCTCTGGAGCTGTCTGTATCCTCCTGACTGGTGTTTCTCTGCATCTCTGCTAACATCTGGATAATACATTGAAAGGAATGTGAGTCTTATTCAGCACATTTAGTTATTGCTTGATTTTCTGAAGTCAAACCAACCTTGCCAGCAGGACAGATAAGATAATTAGACAAGCTAGTTACTCTAACTTTATACCCTGAAATCTCTTCTTGGTAGCTAGTTATGAGGTTGGGAGATTGGGGACCTATCTGGGCTAGCTAAAGCTAACTTCATTGGTAGCTAGTTATGAGGTTGGGAGATTGGGAACCTATCTGGGCTAGCTAAAGCTAACTTCATTGGTAGCTAGTTATGAGGTTTTGGAGATTGGGAACCTATCTGGGCTAGCTAAAGCTAACTTCATTGGTAGCTAGTTATGAGGTTGGGAGATTGGGAACCTATCTGGGCTAGCTAAAGCTAACTTCATTGGTAGCTAGTTATGAGGTTTTGGAGATTGGGAACCTATCTGGGCTAGCTAAAGCTAACTTCATTGGTAGCTAGTTATAAGGTTGGGAGATTGGGGACCTATCTGGGCTAGCTAAAGCTAACTTCATTGGTAGCTAGTTATGAGGTTTTGGAGATTGGGAACCTATCTGGGCTAGCTAAAGCTAACTTCATTGGTAGCTAGTTATAAGGTTGGGAGATTGGGGACCTATCTGGGCTAGCTAAAGCTAACTTCATTGGTAGCTAGTTATGAGGTTTTGGAGATTGGGAACCTATCTGGGCTAGCTAAAGCTAACTTCATTGGTAGCTAGTTATGAGGTTTTGGAGATTGGGAACCTATCAGGGCTGGCTAAAGCTAACTTCATTGGTAGCTAGTTATGAGGTTGGGAGATTGGGAACCTATCTGGGCTAGCTAAAGCTAACTTCATTGGTAGCTAGTTATGAGGTTGGGAGATTGGGAACCTATCTGGGCTAGCTAAAGCTAACTTCATTGGTAGCTAGTTATGAGGTTTTGGAGATTGGGAACCTATCTGGGCTAGCTAAAGCTAACTTCATTGGTAGCTAGTTATGAGGTTGGGAGATTGGGAACCTATCTGGGCTAGCTAAAGCTAACTTCATTGGTAGCTAGTTATGAGGTTGGGAGATTGGGAACCTATCTGGGCTAGCTAAAGCTAACTTCATTGGTAGCTAGTTATGAGGTTTTGGAGATTGGGAACCTATCTGGGCTAGCTAAAGCTAACTTCATTGGTAGCTAGTTATAAGGTTGGGAGATTGGGGACCTATCTGGGCTAGCTAAAGCTAACTTCATTGGTAGCTAGTTATGAGGTTTTGGAGATTGGGAACCTATCTGGGCTAGCTAAAGCTAACTTCATTGGTAGCTAGTTATAAGGTTGGGAGATTGGGGACCTATCTGGGCTAGCTAAAGCTAACTTCATTGGTAGCTAGTTATGAGGTTTTGGAGATTGGGAACCTATCTGGGCTAGCTAAAGCTAACTTCATTGGTAGCTAGTTATGAGGTTTTGGAGATTGGGAACCTATCTGGGCTAGCTAAAGCTAACTTCATTGGTAGCTAGTTATGAGGTTTTGGAGATTGGGAACCTATCAGGGCTGGCTAAAGCTAACTTCATGAAATTGCTATTATGACTAGTAGTGTTACAGAGATAAATAAAATCATAATAATAATAAAAAAGTCAACTATTCTCTGCCATAATCCGTTCAAAACGTATTGTAATTGTTTTTCCCTTGTAGGTCAAAATTAGGGTGACTAAATCAATCGAGTCTTAAAGTGTTAATAAATCAGGAAAATAGCATCTCATCAGCTAGGAGAGGATGCTGTGAGAGAATGAATGCTTCCTGACAGGACGTTGATCTCGTCTTCTTTCTTCTCCAATCCGGAGGACATTAAACAGTGTAGAGGTGAGAGAGATGACGACATGTTGTAGTTTCAGATTCTACTATACAGTGTTCAAAATAATATGAAGTTCCTGTTGTTTGTTTTGTTTTTTTTGTTTTACAAAGACCTCACAAAAAACAAGTGTATCTCTGTGAAATGTCACCACAAGCTTTTAATTTTCAAAGATTTTCAAATGCTTACTTTTAAATTTTGCTCGCGTCATGCTAATTTTTCTATTTTTGCAAAGCACGTAAACAACTTGGAAGATGTTCGACCACAAAAATATAAAAAATCCTCAAAGGTTTTGTAGATAAAGCTGCATCACCATGTCAACTGAGCTCGGTGCTTATTATTGGATGTATTCGGTTTACGAAATCCAACTTTTTGACTGTAATGTTAATGATATGTCAGAGAAAGACCCCACTGAACGATTCAGAACATGAAGAATCATAAGTGAACTGAACCAGGGATTGGTTCCCCTGATGATGAGGACAGTGTGTGGATCTGTAGTCGGCTGTGCTGACCACTATAGGACAAACTCTGTAGAAAGAGTCACATCCCCAGGTGTAAATAGTAACCTTTCTATGAAGTTGGCTCGTTAACTTTTAGGTGTGCTGAGAATAGTGAGAATAGTGCACCCCCCCCCCATACACACACACAAAAAAATTACTTTTCTACAACTTTGCGTAATTCCGAATCTCGTTGCGAGCCGACACCCTGTATTTAAACATGGTAATGAAATAGTTAGCATTGCCATGTTGTTTTCTGAGAGATGAATGCTTCTCCTCCTTTAACGCTTCCTCACTGTCTAGTCATTGAACCTCTTCGTAATGCACTCTACCCTCTAAATGGACAGTCCAATTATAGTCGACTCAGCATATTTAAGTTAAAGCCAACGGTCTGCGTGCATGTACAACAAGGCCACCTGATTCATACACTGTTTATAATCATGTTTAATAACCATCTCGTTGGTCTGAGTCCCAAATGGTCCCCCTTATTCCCCGATATAGTGCGCTAGTGTTGCCCATGGCCCAGGGTCAAATGTAGTGCACTAAAATACAGAACAGGGTGTAATTTGGGATATGCGGTCCCCCATCTCGTTTTGAAAACCCTTATTCCACACAGACCAAACAGGTGTATCATTAATTGTGTTGTCTCAACGCTACCTGTGTTTTATGGTAATGGGATAACACATTGTTTTCTTGTGAGAGCATTACGGTCCATATGATCTATTGCTGAATAGATTATCCCTCAGACGGTGTAGGGGGATTTATATACAGCCGACACTGAAACATTGAATCGCTGTGTTTTATTGTCACTGGGGGAAATTGTCTAGGATACCGTCACAACGTCAAGGTAAGTAAGTAAAGCAATTGGCTCTTCTACATGCCAAGGATGATTTAGGATGGATACGTGATTGGCTAATTGACCTCTAACTCTACTTGATTCCATGGCGACATCTCTATGTAGTGGACAACTTTTGACCCATATGGGCTCTGGTCTAATGTAGTGCGCTATATAGGGAATAGGGCTCTGGTCTAATGTAGTGCGCTATATAGGGAATAGGGCTCTGGTCTAAAGTAGTGCACTATATAGGGAATAGGGCTCTGGTCTAATGTAGTGCGCTATATAGGGAATAGGGCTCTGGTCTAAAGTAGTGCACTATATAGGGAATAGGGCTCTGGTCTATAGTAGTGCACTATATAGGGAATAGGGCTCTGGTCTAAAGTAGTGCACTATATAGGGAATAGGGCTCTGGTCTAAAGTAGTGCACTATATAGGGAATAGGGCTCTGGTCTAAAGTAGTGCACTACGTAGGGAATAGGGCTCTGGTCTAAAGTAGTGCACTATATAGGGAATAGGGCTCTGGTCTAAAGTAGTGCACTATATAGGGAATAGGGCTCTGGTCTAAAGTAGTGCACTACGTAGGGAATAGGGCTCTGGTCAAAAGTAGTGCACTATGTAGGGAATAGGGTGTAGGTTGAAATTTGGAACGTACCCCATGTCTCTTGATGCACTTACATGTTAATCTAATGATATAATATGAGTTATAACTCATAGTTCATCTAATGATATGTGAGTTAGAACTCATAGTTCATCTAATGATATGTGAGTTAGAACTCATAGTTCATCTAATGATATAATGTGAGTTAGAACTCATAGTTCATCTAATGATATCATGTGAGTTATAACTCATAGTTCATCTAATGATATGTGAGTTAGAACTCATAGTTCATCTAATGATATCATGTGAGTTATAACTCATAGTTCATCTAATGATATCATGTGAGTTAGAACTCATAGTTCATCTAATGATATGTGAGTTAGAACTCATAGTTCATCTAATGATATCATGTGAGTTATAACTCATAGTTCATCTAATGATATGTGAGTTAGAACTCATAGTTCATCTAATGATATAATGTGAGTTAGAACTCATAGTTTGTCTAATGATATCATGTGAGTTATAACTCATAGTTCATCTAATGATATAATGTGAGTTATAACTAATAGTTCATCTAATGATATAATGTGAGTTATAACTAATAGTTCATCTAATGATATAATGTGAGTTAGAACTCATAGTTCATCTAATGATATAATGTGAGTTAGAACTCATAGTTCATCTAATGATATAATGTGAGTTATAGCTCATCTAATGATTTAACTCACGGTTCATCTCCTACTCTCCATGGTAATACATGTAGAACCGATACGATACGTAAAGCCTATTAAAGATCAGTGATACTATCAAGAGCAGTGTGTGGTTTCCTTTTTCCTTCAATAAATGTAGAACCATCTGGTGTAAATTCTCAATGTGACCGGAAGGACACTTCTTGTTACACACCCCCCCCCCCCGCGCATGCTTTCCCTGCATGGCTTCGGTGTGTGTGTGTGTGTATGTGTGTGTGTCTGTGTGTTACTGTGTGTGTGTGTGTGTGTTACTGTGTGTGTATCTGTGTGTTACTGTGTGTGTGTGTGTGTGTATGTGTGTGTGTGTGTTACTGTGTGTGTGTGTGTGTTACTGTGTGTGTATGTGTGTGTGTGTGTGTGTTACTGTGAGTGTGTGAGAGTTACTGTGTGTGTGCGTGTTACTGTGAGTGTGTGTTACTGTGAGTGTGTGTGTGTTACTGTGTGTGTGCGTGTTACTGTGAGTGTGTGTTACTGTAAGTGTGCGTGTGCGTGTGCGTTACTGTGTGTGTGTGTGTGTGTGTGTGTGTGTGTGTGTGTAACTGTGTGTGTGTGTGTTATTGTGAGTGTGTGAGTTACTGTGAGTGTGCGTGCGTGCGTGTGTGTGTGTGTGTGAGTGTGTGTGTGAGTGTGTGTGTGTGTTCTCTCTACTCTATGTAAAGGACCTTGCGTTTGAGGGGAGCGCCCGTATCGAGAGGCACCCCATTGTTTCATTACTGCAGGCTGGGTAAAATGGAAGATGTGGTGCCCATGTTGTCCCAAGACGGAGCCAATGGAGTCATTGGCTATCCATCTCTGTCAATATCCCAGGGAGGGGAGGCCTCTTCAGTACCTGGGGAGAGAGAGAGAGAGAGATCAGGTGAGTATGTATGGATGCCACAACGATGCCCTTAGCCAACGCATTGCTGGCTTAGCTTCCATATCCCACCAGGACAAAGGGATCATGCATGTGTGGATATTAACAGTGTTAAGTGAAGATAGGAATCAGATGGCCAACCGTCTACTCAGTTTAGCATGGCCAACACTAAGAGAGTTCAGTTTACTATGGCCCACACTAAGAGAGTTCAGTTTAGCATGGCCAACACTAAGAGAGTTCAGTTTAGCATGGCCAACACTAAGAGAGTTCAGGTTAGCGTGGCCCACACTAAGAGAGTTCAGGTTAGCGTGGCCCACACTAAGAGAGTACAGTTTAGCGTCGCCCACACTAAGAGAGTTCAGTTTAGCGTGGCCCACACTAAGAGAGTTCAGTTTAGCATGGCCCACTCTAAGAGAGTTCAGTTTAGCGTGGCCAACACTGAGAGTTCAGTTTAGCGTGGCCCACACTGAGAGTTCAGTTTAGCGTGGCCCACTCTAAGAGAGTTCAGTTTAGCATGGCCCACTCTAAGAGAGTTCAGTTTAGCGTGGCCCACACTAAGAGAGTTCAGTTTAGCATGGCCCACACTAAGAGAGTTCAGTTTAGCATGGCCAACACTAAGAGAGTTCAGTTTAGCATGGCCCACACTAAGAGAGTTCAGTTTAGCATGGCCCACTCTAAGAGAGTTCAGTTTAGCGTGGCCCACACTAAGAGAGTTCAGTTTAGCGTGGCCCACACTAAGAGAGTTCAGTTTAGCATGGCCAACACTAAGAGAGTTCAGTTTAGCATGGCCCACACTAAGAGAGTTCAGTTTAGCATGGCCCACACTAAGAGAGTTCAGTTTAGCATGGCCCACACTAAGAGAGTTCAGTTTAGCATGGCCCACACTAAGAGAGTTCAGTTTAGCATGGCCCATACTAAGAGAGTTCAGTTTAGCATGGCCCATATTACCAGAGTTCAGTTTAGCATGGCCCATATTACGAGAGTTCAGTTTAGCATGGCCCACACTAAGAGAGTTCAGTTTAGCATGGCCCACATTAAGAGTTCAGTTTAGCGTGGCCCACACTAAGAGAGTTCAGTTGATCATGGCCCACACTAAGAGAGTTCAGTTTAGCATTGCCCACACTAAGAGAGTTCAGTTTAGCATTGCCCACACTAAGAGAGTTCAGTTTAGCATTGCCCACACTAAGAGAGTTCAGTTTAGCATTGCCCACACTAAGAGAGTTCAGTTTAGCATGGCCAACACTAAGAGAGTTCAGTTGATCATGGCCCACACTAAGAGAGTTCAGTTTAGCATTGCCCACACTAAGAGAGTTCAGTTTAGCATGGCCAACACTAAGAGAGTTCAGTTTAGCATTGCCCACACTAAGAGAGTTCAGTTTAGCATTGCCCACACTAAGAGAGTTCAGTTTAGCATTGCCCACACTAAGAGAGTTCAGTTTAGCGTGGCCCACACTAAGAGAGTTCAGTTTAGCATGGCCCACGCTAAGAGAGTTCAGTTTAGCGTGGCCCACACTAAGAGAGTTCAGTTTAGCGTGGCCCACACTAAGAGAGTTCAGTTTAGCATGGCCCACACTAAGAGAGTTCAGTTTAGCATGGCCCACACAAAGAGAGTTCAGTTTAGCGTGGCCCACACTAAGAGAGTTCAGTTTAGCGTGGCCCACACTAAGAGAGTTCAGTTTAACGCGGCCCACACCAAGAGAGTTCAGTTTAACGCGGCCCACACTAAGAGAGTTCAGTTTAACGTGGCCCACACTAAGAGAGTTCCGTTTAACGTGGCCCACACTAAGAGAGTTCAGTTTAACGTGGCCCACACTAAGAGAGTTCAGTTTAACGTGGCCCACACTAAGAGAGTTCCGTTTAACGTGGCCCACACTAAGGGAGTTAATGACAAGACAACGTAATCCCTCATGTTATGACACACAAGGGCTGGAAAGATAAACAGAAAAACACATCAACATTTACATCAAAGACCACTACGTTTGATCTGTCATGCATCAACACACACACACGTTGTACTGACCCAAACCCACCAATAGCCTGAGGATAAGAGCGGGTAACAGCTGGCAGACACATTTGGCTGGTCACACACTGTTAGACAGGACTAAGTCTGCAGGGGAAAACCCAATTTAAACGATACCTAGTTAATAGACTCTGTTTGGGGAAACATCAGCAAGCTGTTGGATACAATCGCTTCATTAACCTGGTAGTGTGATATCTATCAAAACGCTGTCCATATTAGGACATGCTCAGTCTCAGCAGGACTTGTCTCAGTCTTGGTGTGTCTGGTTTCAATCCGAGGCTTGTTGTAGAATGAGCCGTGATCTGTAGCGTTTACCATGACCGCTATGGTAGTGGATGCGGGAACATTGCCTTTTTAAAAAGTGTGTTTTACAATGCGCTTAGGATTCGATCCCAACCTCGGTCTCGGAGTCGTACTGAGACGGTGGCTGTCCTAATAGTCCAGCACACTGCCAACTCCAGCACACCGCCAACTCCAACACACCGCCAACTCCAACACACCGCCAACTCCAACACACCGCCAACTCCAACACATCGCCAACTCCAACACATCGCCTCTCTCTGACGTTATCAGTTACAGTACCTCTGCCATTGTCAGATACAGTACCTCTCTCTGCCCTCTCTCTGCCATTGTCAGATACAGTACCTCTCTCTGCCATTGTCAGATACAGTACCTCTCTCTGCCATTGTCAGATACAGTACCTCTCTCTGCCATTGTCAGATACAGTACCTCTCTCTGCCATTGTCAGATACAGTACCTCTCTCTGCCATTGTCAGATACAGTACCTCTCTCTGCCATTGTCAGATACAGTACCTCTCTCTGCCATTGTTAGATACAGTACCTCTCTCTGCCATTGTCAGATACAGTACCTCTCTCTGCCATTGTCAGATACAGTACCTCTCTCTGCCATTGTCAGATACAGTACCTCTCTCTGCCATTGTCAGATACAGTACCTCGCTGCCATTGTCAGATACAGTACCTCTCTCTGCCATTGTCAGATACAGTACCTCTCTCTGCCATTGTCAGATACAGTACCTCTCTCTAACATTGTCAGATACAGTACCTCTCTCTAACATTGTCAGATACAGTACCTCTCTGCCATTGTCAGATACAGTACCTCTCTGCCATTGTCAGATACAGTACCTCTCTGCCATTGTCAGATACAGTACCTCTCTGCCATTGTGTTACGCACGCCTCTATGAAGAGGGAACGCAACAACCTGCTACAACTAAACTCTCTGTGAAGTGAAAGAGGTATGGACTGTAGGTGCGAGTAAGGATGACAACAGGCAGAATGTGGTACCGTTTACAAGGACTTTATTTCTTTACACGGTAATATGGGGAAAAGGGGCTGGACGGAACCAAAGCAAAGAAAATAAATCTCAAAGCCCCCCCCTCCATCTCCTATCTTACCTGCCTAACCACTTTTACCTAATTTAGCACCACCTGGTGCCCTAACCAAAATACAGGTGGTGGTCCGCCCAGGTCTTACCTAGTGTGCCTAGACAGTGAATATACTACGGGTATATGTATGCACGCGGGCCTCTTGCCTAAACACTCCCAAGTTGCCTTCCCCTTCCCCCCTGGGAACAAGTGAAACAGAATATTAAACAATTTCACAAACAAACTAAGAAACAAAGGACATCAAATAAGCTCTACCTGAGCAACAAACTCACAGAACATACCAACTTCCCAGCAATGAACTCCAATCAAAATCAACCTCGAGCAAAATCTCTCTGCAATGACCTCCAAGCAAATCTCTCTATCACAAACAATCGCTCTGCAATGACCTCAGCAAAATCTCTCTCAGTAATCCCTACCTCCAAAATCTCTCTATGCAATGACATCCCAGCAAATCTCTCTCAGCAATCCCTAGCTCCAAAATCTCTCTCTCCTGAACAGAACACTGGCTTTTATATAGCTTCAGAATGAATGTAACTGGAGACAGCTGTGTCTTGACGAGGGGGCGGGGTCAGCTCTCCAATTAGCCCTGGAGTCGACCAATCAGCTGCTTGAGGGATTTCAGGAAGCCATTTCCTGAAAGAAACACATGCAAATACACAAACTACAACACATAAACTGGGGAACGTAACACATTGTCAGTTACAGAACCTCTCTCTGATGTTGTCAGTTACAGTACCTCTCTCTGATGTTGTCAGTTACAGTACCTCTCTCTGATGTTGTCAGTTACAGTACCTCTCTCTGCCATTGTCAGTTACAGTACCTCTCTCTAACATTGTCAGTTACAGTACCTCTCTCTGACGTTGTCAGTTACAGTACCTCTCTCTGCCATTGTCAGTTACAGTACCTCTCTCTAACATTGTCAGTTACAGTACCCCTCTCTGCCATTGTCAGTTACAGTACCTCTCTCTGCCATTGTGAGTTACAGTACCTATCTCTAACATTGTCAGTTACAGTACCCCTCTCTGCCATTGTCAGTTACAGTACCTCTCTAAGCACTACAACTCCCCATCCAGAGTCCCTGTTACCCTGTCATACCAGAGCCTTGGTAGGAAGCTGTTGTCTTCCTGTCATACCAGAGCCTTGGTAGAAAGCTGTTGTCTTCCTGTCATACCAGAGCCTTGGTAGGAAGCTGTTGTCTTCCTGTCATACCAGAGCCTTGGTAGGAAGCTGTTGTCTTCCTGTCATACCAGAGCCTTGGTAGGAAGCTGTTGTCTTCCTGTCATACCAGAGCCTTGGTAGGAAGCTGTTGTCTTCCTGTCATACCAGAGCCTTGGTAGGAAGCTGTTGTCTTCCTGTCATACCAGAGCCTTGGTAGGAAGCTGTTCCCTTCCTGTCATACCAGAGCCTTGGTAAGGAAGCTGTTGTCTTCCTGTCATACCACAGCCTTGGTAAGGAAGCTGTTGTCTTCCTGTCATACCAGAGCCTTGGTAGAAAGCTGTTGTCTTCCTGTCATACAGGGATGGTGCTTAATTGTCCCCATTAGAGGTTGACCTTGTTGAGATTTAATTAATTAGTGTTGTGTGAAGGTTAATTTGATAGGGAGATGTCCATGCATCACAGACCCCTTTGTCTTAACTCACCCTGGCAGACCAGAAGCAAATTGGTCGTCATTCAACTCCTAGTGTGAAATATTAAATGTGATATTCAAGACATTTACATCATGATGCTCATTGACTCGATGACCTGAGAGGCACATGTTCTGTATGGGAATTATTTAGTAAAATCAGGGTCTTAAGAAAGATATTCCCCTCAGTCGATATTGTACCATTCCATGTTTGACAGATTTTCCATGATCTTCGGTATAGTCAGTAGCCTTGTACGAGCCAGAACGGCTCATAGGAGCAGGAGCTCCTGTTACTAAAGTGAGGCAGCTTGACGTACCACTACACCCCCTGGACAGGACACTAGTCTATCTCCTGTTTCTGTAGTGAGGCAGCTTGATGTACCACTACACCCCCTGGACAGGACACTAGTCTATCTCCTGTTTCTGTAGTGAGACAGCTTGATGTACCAGTACACCTCCTGGACAGGACACTAGTCTATCTCCTGTTTCTGTAGTGAGACAGCTTGATGTACCAGTACACCTCCTGGACAGGACACCAGTCTATCCCCTGTTTCTGATGTACAGGACACCCCTGGACAGGACACTAGTCTATCTCCTGTTTCTGTAGTGAGACAGCTTGATGTACCAGGACACCCCCTGGACAGGACAGGACAGGACACTCGTCTATCTCCTGTTTCTGTAGTGAGACAGCTTGATGTACGAGGACACCTCCTGGACAGGACGCTAGTCTACCTCCTGTTTCTGTAGTGAGGCAGCTTGATGTACCAGGACACCTCCTGGACAGGACACCAGTCTATCCCCTGTTTCTGATGTACAGGACACCCCCTGGACAGGACACTAGTCTATCTCCTGTTTCTGTAGTGAGACAGCTTGATGTACCAGGACACCTCCTGGACAGGACACTAGTCTATCTCCTGTTACTGTAGTGAGGCAGCTTGATGTACCAGGACACCTCCTGGACAGGACACTAGTCTATCTCCTGTTACTGTAGTGAGGCAGCTTGATGTACCAGGACACCCCCTGGACAGGACACTAGTCTATCTCCTGTTACTGTAGTGAGGCAGCTTGATCTACAGGACACCCCTGGACAGGACACTAGTCTATCTCCTGTTACTGTAGTGAGGCAGCTTGATCTACAGGACACCCCTGGACAGGACACTAGTCTACCTCCTGTTTCTGTAGTGAGGCAGCTTGATGTACCAGGACACCTCCTGGACAGGACACTAGTCTACTTCCTGTTTCTGTAGTGAGGCAGCTTGATGTACCAGGACACCTCCTGGACAGGACACTAGTCTATCTCCAAAGGACCTAGTAAATCACGTTTTTTTTATTTTATCATCCGAATAGAACAAATGTAGAATCTTGTAAACAAAAACCCACCACGGCTGGACCACCATGCACATTGATCCACAGACCAAGGTCTCGCCCATGGACATTATCTCATGTATAATGCAACTGTGGTGATGTAGGGACTGTGGCGATGTAGGGATTGTGGTGATGTAGGGACTGTGGCGATGTAGGGACTGTGGTAATGTAGAGACTGTGGTGATGTAGGGACTGTGGCGATGTAGGGATTGTGGTGATGTAGGGACTGTGGCGATGTAGGGACTGTGGTAATGTAGAGACTGTGGTGATGTAGGGACTGTGGCGATGTAGGGACTGTGGTAATGTAGAGACTGTGGTGATGTAGGGACTGTGGCGATGTAGGGACTGTGGTAATGTAGAGACTGTGGTGATGTAGGGACTGTGGCGATGTAGAGACTGTGGTGATGTAGGGACTGTGGCGATGTAGGGACCATTTGGGACACAGACCGGGCTGTCTCTGACTGGCAGAACCAATAGCAGTACGTCCTCATTGCTTCGTTAGACTGCTGCAGAGAGGATAATGGAAGTAGAGGTTTGTTGTACGTATGACAGGACCAACAGCTTCGTTAGACTGCTGCAGAGAGGATAATGGAAGTAGAGGTTTGATGTACGTATGACAGGACCAACAGCTTCGTTAGACTGCTGCAGAGAGGCTAATGGAAGTAGAGGTTTGTTGTACGTATGACAGGACCAACAGCTTCGTTAGACTGCTGCAGAGAGGCTAATGGAAGTAGAGGTTTGTTGTACGTATGACAGGACCAACAGCTTCGTTAGACTGCTGCAGAGAGGCTAATGGAAGAAGAGGTTTGTTGTACGTATGACAGGACCAACAGCTTCGTTAGACTGCTGCAGAGAGGATAATGGAAGTAGAGGTTTGTTGTACGTATGACAGGACCAACAGCTTCGTTAGACTGCTGCAGAGAGGATAATGGAAGTAGAGGTTTGTTGTATGTATGACAGGACCAACAGCTTCGTTAGACTGCTGCAGAGAGGATAATGGAAGTAGAGGTTTGTTGTACGTATGACAGGACCAACAGCTTCGTTAGACTGCTGCAGAGAGGATAATGGAAGTAGAGGTTTGTTGTATGTATGACAGGACCAACAGCTTCGTTAGACTGCTGCAGAGAGGATAATGGAAGTAAAGGTTTGATGTACGTATGACAGGACCAACAGCTTCGTTAGACTGCTGCAGAGAGGCTAATGGAAGTAGAGGTTTGTTGTACGTATGACAGGACCAACAGCTTCGTTAGACTGCTGCAGAGAGGCTAATGGAAGTAGAGGTTTGTTGTACGTATGACAGGACCAACAGCTTCGTTAGACTGCTGCAGAGAGGATAATGGAAGTAGAGGTTTGTTGTATGTATGACAGGACCAACAGCTTCGTTAGACTGCTGCAGAGAGGATAATGGAAGTAAAGGTTTGATGTACGTATGACAGGACCAACAGCTTCGTTAGACTGCTGCAGAGAGGCTAATGGAAGTAGAGGTTTGTTGTACGTATGACAGGACCAACAGCTTCGTTAGACTGCTGCAGAGAGGCTAATGGAAGTAGAGGTTTGTTGTACGTATGACAGGACCAACAGCTTCGTTAGACTGCTGCAGAGAGGATAATGGAAGTAGAGGTTTGTTGTATGTATGACAGGACCAACAGCTTCGTTAGACTGCTGCAGAGAGGATAATGGAAGTAAAGGTTTGATGTACGTATGACAGGACCAACAGCTTCGTTAGACTGCTGCAGAGAGGCTAATGGAAGTAGAGGTTTGTTGTACGTATGACAGGACCAACAGCTTCGTTAGACTGCTGCAGAGAGGATAATGGAAGTAGAGGTTTGTTGTATGTATGACAGGACCAACAGCAGTACGTCCTCATTGCTTCGTTATACTGCTGCAGAGAGGATAATGGAAGTAGAGGTTTGTTGTACGTATGACAGGACCAACAGCAGTACGTCCTCATTGTCCTCATTGCTTCGTTATACTGCTGCAGAGAGGATAATGGAAGTAGAGGTTTGTTGTACGTATGACAGGACCAACAGCTTCGTTAGACTGCTGCAGAGAGGATAATGGAAGTAGAGGTTTGTTGTACGTATGACAGGACCAACAGCTTCGTTAGACTGCTGCAGAGAGGATAATGGAAGTAGAGGTTTGTTGTACGTATGACAGGACCAACAGCTTCGTTAGACTGCTGCAGAGAGGATAATGGAAGTAGAGGTTTGTTGTACGTATGACAGGACCAACAGCTTCGTTAGACTGCTGCAGAGAGGATAATGGAAGTAGAGGTTTGTTGTACGTATGACAGGACCAACAGCTTCGTTAGACTGCTGCAGAGAGGCTAATGGAAGTAGAGGTTTGATGTACGTATGACAGGACCAACAGCTTCGTTAGACTGCTGCAGAGAGGCTAATGGAAGTAGAGGTTTGTTGTGCGTATGACAGGATGTACGCATGGTCACACCAGAGCTGTAGATTACCGACACTAGATCCAGGTATTTATACTGTAGGAATCCATTTGGATAACGCACAGCAAATCGTAGTTTGACTTTAAACCCATTGAAACATAACCCATGTTATTTTCTTCATCACGGAGACTTACATGTTGTGGCACGTATTGAATAGGTGGCGTTGAGGAAATGCGTGCGAGTAACAGAATCAATGGTGAAGTACAGTTTTCCAAAGGGAGCACAATGCAACCATGTCAGCCGGCTGTGTTGACATGGGCCGTTTTGTTATTGTTGCTGCCATGGTTGAATGATGCATTCATATAGACGTCCTTCATAACATAACAGACAATACAAGGTTGGTGTGATTTATCTGACATGGCTTTGATTCATGCTTTCTGAGAGAGGAGTTGATCCTTCATTAAACCACTTGGAACTAAACTAAAGGGTTAATTGTTTAAGCTCAACATGCAACACAACTAAAGGGTGAATTGTTTAAGCTCAAGATGCAACAAAACTAAAGGGTGAATTGTTTAAGCTCAAGATGCAACTAAACTAAAGGGTTAATTGTTTAAGCTCAACATGCAACAAAACTAAATGGTTAATTGTTTAAGCTCAACATGCAACTAAACTAAAGGGCTAACTGTTTAAGCTCAACATGCAACAAAACTAAATGGTTAATTGTTTAAGCTCAACATGCAACAAAACTAAATGGTTAATTGTTTAAGCTCAACATGCAACAAAACTAAATGGTTAATTGTTTAAGCTCAACATGCAACAAAACTAAATGGTTAATTGTTTAAGCTCAACATGCAACAAAACTAAATGGTTAATTGTTTAAGCTCAACATGCAACAAAACTAAAGGGTTAATTGTTTAAGCTCAACATGCAACTAAACTAAAGGGCTAACTGTTTAAGCTCAACATGCAACTAAACTAAAGGGTTAATTGTTTAAGCTCAACATGCAACAAAACTAAAGGGTTAATTGTTTAAGCTCAACATGCAACTAAACTAAAGGGTTAATTGTTTAAGCTCAACATGCAACTAAACTAAAGGGCTAACTGTTTAAGCTCAACATGCAACTAAACTAAAGGGTTAATTGTTTAAGCTCAACATGCAACTAAACTAAAGGGTTAATTGTTTAAGCTCAACATGCAACTAAACTAAAGGGCTAACTGTTTAAGCTCAACATGCAACTAAACTAAAGGGTTAATTGTTTAAGCTCAACATGCAACAAAACTAAAGGGTTAATTGTTTAAGCTCAACATGCAACTAAACTAAAGGGTTAATTGTTTAAGCTCAACATGCAACTAAACTAAAGGGCTAACTGTTTAAGCTCAACATGCAACTAAACTAAAGGGTTAATTGTTTAAGCTCAACATGCAACTAAACTAAAGGGCTAACTGTTTAAGCTCAACATGCAACAAAACTAAATGGTTAATTGTTTAAGCTCAACATGCAACTAAACTAAAGGGCTAACTGTTTAAGCTCAAGATGCAACTAAACTAAAGGGCTAACTGTTTAAGCTCAACATCCAACTAAACTAAAGGGCTAACTGTTTAAGCTCAAGATGCAACTAAACTAAAGGGCTAACTGTTTAAGCTCAACATCCAACTAAACTAAAGGGCTAACTGTTTAAGCTCAAGATGCAACTAAACTAAAGGGCTAACTGTTTAAGCTCAACATGCAACTAAACTAAAGGGCTAACTGTTTAAGCTCAACATGCAACTAAACTAAAGGGCTAACTGTTTAAGCTCAACATGCAACTAAACTAAAGGGCTAACTGTTTAAGCTCAACATGCAACTAAACTAAAGGGCTAACTGTTTAAGCTCAACATCCAACTAAACTAAAGGGCTAACTGTTTAAGCTCAGCATGCAACTAAACTAAAGGGCTAACTGTTTAAGCTCAACATGCAACTAAACTAAAGGGCTAACTGTTTAAGCTCAACATGCAACTAAACTAAAGGGCTAACTGTTTAAGCTCAAGATGCAACTAAACTAAAGGGCTAACTGTTTAAGCTCAACATGCAACTAAACTAAAGGGCTAACTGTTTAAGCTCAACATGCAACTAAACTAAAGGGCTAACTGTTTAAGCTCAACATCCAACTAAACTAAAGGGCTAACTGTTTAAGCTCAACATCCAACTAAACTAAAGGGCTAACTGTTTAAGCTCAACATGCAACTAAACTAAAGGGCTAACTGTTTAAGCTCAACATGCAACTAAACTAAAGGGCTAACTGTTTAAGCTCAACATCCAACTAAACTAAAGGGCTAACTGTTTAAGCTCAACATCCAACTAAACTAAAGGGCTAACTGTTTAAGCTCAACATGCAACTAAACTAAAGGGCTAACTGTTTAAGCTCAACATGCAACTAAACTAAAGGGCTAACTGTTTAAGCTCAACATGCAACTAAACTAAAGGGTTAATTGTTTAAGCTCAACATCCAACTAAACTAAAGGGCTAACTGTTTAAGCTCAACATGCAACTAAACTAAAGGGTTAATTGTTTAAGCTCAACATGCAACTAAACTAAAGGGTTAATTGTTTAAGCTCAACATCCAACTAAACTAAAGGGCTAACTGTTTAAGCTCAACATGCAACTAAACTAAAGGGCTAACTGTTTAAGCTCAACATCCAACTAAACTAAAGGGCTAACTGTTTAAGCTCAACATGCAACTAAACTAAAGGGCTAACTGTTTAAGCTCAACATGCAACTAAACTAAAGGGCTAACTGTTTAAGCTCAACATCCAACTAAACTAAAGGGCTAACTGTTTAAGCTCAAGATGCAACTAAACTAAAGGGCTAACTGTTTAAGCTCAACATCCAACTAAACTAAAGGGCTAACTGTTTAAGCTCAAGATGCAACTAAACTAAAGGGCTAACTGTTTAAGCTCAACATGCAACTAAACTAAAGGGCTAACTGTTTAAGCTCAACATCCAACTAAACTAAAGGGTTAATTGTTTAAGCTCAACATCCAACTAAACTAAAGGGCTAACTGTTTAAGCTCAAGATGCAACTAAACTAAAGGGCTAACTGTTTAAGCTCAACATGCAACTAAACTAAAGGGCTAACTGTTTAAGCTCAACATCCAACTAAACTAAAGGGTTAATTGTTTAAGCTCAACATCCAACTAAACTAAAGGGCTAACTGTTTAAGCTCAACATGCAACTAAACTAAAGGGCTAACTGTTTAAGCTCAACATCCAACTAAACTAAAGGGCTAACTGTTTAAGCTCAACATCCAACTAAACTAAAGGGCTAACTGTTTAAGCTCAACATCCAACTAAACTAAAGGGCTAACTGTTTAAGCTCAACATGCAACTAAACTAAAGGGCTAACTGTTTAAGCTCAAGATGCAACTAAACTAAAGGGCTAACTGTTTAAGCTCAACATGCAACTAAACTAAAGGGCTAACTGTTTAAGCTCAACATGCAACTAAACTAAAGGGCTAACTGTTTAAGCTCAACATGCAACTAAACTAAAGGGCTAACTGTTTAAGCTCAAGATGCAACTAAACTAAAGGGCTAACTGTTTAAGCTCAACATGCAACTAAACTAAAGGGCTAACTGTTTAAGCTCAACATGCAACTAAACTAAAGGGCTAACTGTTTAAGCTCAACATCCAACTAAACTAAAGGGTTAATTGTTTAAGCTCAACATCCAACTAAACTAAAGGGCTAACTGTTTAAGCTCAACATGCAACTAAACTAAAGGGCTAACTGTTTAAGCTCAACATCCAACTAAACTAAAGGGCTAACTGTTTAAGCTCAACATCCAACTAAACTAAAGGGCTAACTGTTTAAGCTCAACATCCAACTAAACTAAAGGGCTAACTGTTTAAGCTCAACATGCAACTAAACTAAAGGGCTAACTGTTTAAGCTCAAGATGCAACTAAACTAAAGGGCTAACTGTTTAAGCTCAACATGCAACTAAACTAAAGGGCTAACTGTTTAAGCTCAACATGCAACTAAACTAAAGGGCTAACTGTTTAAGCTCAACATGCAACTAAACTAAAGGGCTAACTGTTTAAGCTCAAGATGCAACTAAACTAAAGGGCTAACTGTTTAAGCTCAACATGCAACTAAACTAAAGGGCTAACTGTTTAAGCTCAAGATGCAACTAAACTAAAGGGCTAACTGTTTAAGCTCAACATGCAACTAAACTAAAGGGCTAACTGTTTAAGCTCAACATGCAACTAAACTAAAGGGCTAACTGTTTAAGCTCAACATGCAACTAAACTAAAGGGCTAACTGTTTAAGCTCAACATGCAACTAAACTAAAGGGCTAACTGTTTAAGCTCAACATGCAACTAAACTAAAGGGCTAACTGTTTAAGCTCAACATGCAACTAAACTAAAGGGCTAACTGTTTAAGCTCAAGATGCAACTAAACTAAAGGGCTAACTGTTTAAGCTCAACATGCAACTAAACTAAAGGGCTAACTGTTTAAGCTCAACATGCAACTAAACTAAAGGGCTAACTGTTTAAGCTCAACATCCAACTAAACTAAAGGGCTAACTGTTTAAGCTCAACATCCAACTAAACTAAAGGGCTAACTGTTTAAGCTCAACATCCAACTAAACTAAAGGGCTAACTGTTTAAGCTCAACATGCAACTAAACTAAAGGGCTAACTGTTTAAGCTCAAGATGCAACTAAACTAAAGGGCTAACTGTTTAAGCTCAACATGCAACTAAACTAAAGGGCTAACTGTTTAAGCTCAACATGCAACTAAACTAAAGGGCTAACTGTTTAAGCTCAACATGCAACTAAACTAAAGGGCTAACTGTTTAAGCTGTAGGCCTACATCATTTTCAACCCCAGGTAGATGTAATGATATGATCAAAGAATCAACAAGAACATGAAACGAGAAAGATATTAAATCAAGAACCACACAGTCCTGGCACAAAAAGTTGCGGTCTTTAGATAATAATTGATGCAAAGAGCCCCCCTTTCCCCCCCAATAACTAGTCATAAACTGTCATGGATCCCTCCGGTACTGCTGCTCATTCCGTGTACCAGTTCCGGAGGTCTAGGTCCTCGGCTTCTAGGTGTCACTGAAATGTTTCATTGCCACCAACCCCGGAGTGTCTGGTCTAATTACGCACACCTGGTTCCTATTTCCCCCTGATTCGTAATTGTATTTATGTGCCCTCTGCTCGCCATTGTCTTGTCGGTTATTGTTACCATGTCCGTTGGTCCTGTGTGTAGCTGTGTTGTTGTTTCGGCTGCGTGTTTTGTGCAATTGTTATTACGGGTCTCGTCCTGTATATTTATTAGAGGTTTAACCTCTGTCTCTTGTTTGGTTTGTTATTACGGGTCTCTTGTTTGGTTTGTTATTATGGGTGTCATCCCGTGTATTTATTAGAGGTTTAACGGGTCTCTTGTTTGGTTTACATCCCTGTGTTTTTGTGTTTGGGGCTCCATCCCCGTGCCTTTTCATGTTGTATTGTTGGGTGGAATATTAAACCCCCCCCTATTATGTATTCCTGCGCCTGTATACGTGTTTGTTGGGGCTCAGTCCCCCGCCCTGTGCCTTTTCATGTTGTATTGTTGGAGTAACCCCCCTATTACCATACAACACTCCTTCCGTTGCCATACAACACTCCTTCCGTGGCCTCCAACTGCTCTTAAACGCTAGTAAAACCAAATGCATGCTTTTCAACCGTTCGCTGCCTGCACCCGCACGCCTGACCAGCATCACCACCCTGGATGGTTCCGACCTTGAATATGTGGACATCTATAAGTACCTAGGTGTCTTGCTAGACTGTAAACTCTCCTTCCAGACCCATATCAAACATCTCCAATCGAAAATCAAATCAAGAGTCGGCTTTCTATTCCGCAACAAAGCCTCCTTCACTCACGCCGCCAAACTTACCCTAGTAAAACTGACTATCCTACCGATCCTCGACTTCGGCGATGTCATCTACAAAATTGCTTCCAACACTCTACTCAGCAAACTGGATGCAGTTTATCACAGTGCCATCCGTTTTGTCACTAAAGCACCTTATACCACCCACCACTGCGACTTGTATGCTCTAGTCGGCTGGCCCTCGCAACATATTCGTCGCCAGACCCACTGGCTCCAGGTCATCTACAAGTCCATGCTAGGTAAAGCTCCGCCTTATCTCAGTTCACTGGTCACGATGGCAACACCCATCCGTAGCACGCGCTCCAGCAGGTGTATCTCACTGATCATCCCTAAAGCCAACACCTCATTTGGCCGCCTTTCGTTCCAGTTCTCTGCTGCCTGTGACTGGAACGAATTGCAAAAATCGCTGAAGTTGGAGACTTTTATCTCCCTCACCAACTTCAAACATCTGCTATCTGAGCAGCTAACCGATCGCTGCAGCTGTACATAGTCTATCGGTAAATAGCCCACCCAATTTTACCTACCTCATCCCCATACTGTTTTTATTTATTTATTTTTCTGCTCTTTTGCACACCAATATCTCTACCTGTACATGACCATCTGATCATTTATCACTCCAGTGTTAATCTGCATAATTGTAATTATTCGCCTACCTTCTCATGCCTTTTGCACACAATGTATATATAGACTCCCCTTTTTTCTACTGTGTTATTGACTTGTTAATTGTTTACTCCATGTGTAACTCTGTGTTGTCTGTTCACACTGCTATGCTTTATCTTGGCCAGGTCGCAGTTGCAAATGAGAACTTGTTCTCAACTAGCCTACCTGGTTAAATAAAGGTGTTCTCAACTAGCCTACCTGGTTAAATAAAGGTGTTCTCAACTAGTCTACCTGGTTAAATAAAGGTGTTCTCAACTAGCCTACCTGGTTAAATAAAGGTGTTCTCAACTAGCCTACCTGGTTAAATAAAGGTGTTCTCAACTAGCCTACCTGGTTAAATAAAGGTGTTCTCAACTAGCCTACCTGGTTAAATAAAGGTGTTCTCAACTAGCCTACCTGGTTAACTAAAGGTGTTCTCAACTAGCCTACCTGGTTAAATAAAGGTGTTCTCAACTGGCCTACCTGGTTAAATAAAGGTGAAATAAAAAAAAATAAAAAAAAATTACGTATTCCTGCGCCTGTATACGTGTTTGTTGGGGCTCCGTCCCCCGCCCCGTGCCTTTTCATGTTGTATTGTTGGGTGGAATATTAAACCCCCCCCCTATTATGTATTCCTGCGCCTGTCTCTAATCATTTTATACCACGTGACACATATTCTAATGTTATAAAGTTCCTAATAGCCATGACTTTGTCGCGTTGCCATGAAATACTGCCAACTCTGAGGGACAGGTTATTTTAAAATGGAGGATTCATTGTGTTGTGTACTACGCTCCCAACTCTGAGGGACTGGCTATTTTAAAATGTAGGATTCATTGTGTTGTGTACTACGAACCCAACTCTGAGGGACTGGTCATTTTAAAATGGAGGATTCATTGTGTTGTGTACTACGTTCCCAACTCTGAGGGACTGGCTATTTTAAAGGATTAATTGCGTTGTGTACTACGATCCCAACTCTTAGGGACTGGTTATTTTAAATGATTCATTGCGTTGTGTACTACGATCCCAACTCTTAGGGACTGGTTATTTTAAATGATTCATTGCGTTGTGTACTACGATCCCAACTCTTAGGGACTGGTTATTTTAAAGGATTAATTGCATAGTGTACTACGATCCCAACTCTGAGGGACTGGTTATTTTAAATGATTAATTGCGTTGTGTACTACGTTCTCATTGTTTGTGTGTATAATCTAAAAGTGTTTCCATTTCCATTTGATAGCATGACTATGGATTTAAACATAATTGACATTGATTCCAGCTAAGGGGGTTGGAGCCCATGATAATACAGATGTTTATCCAGCTCCAACTTGACAGACAGTTACAGTTTGATTAATATGTGGTTAGTGTCTATAACCCTCCCTGTTTGGTTTATTTTAAATGGATGTTTTAGGTCTAGAGCCCCCATTGTAACGAACTCTAGTTTAGTAGCGTTATTTACAGACGATGACAGATACACCACATGACTAAAAGTATATGGACACCTGCTCGTCCAACAACATTACAAACTCATGGGCATTAATAGGTTGGTTCCCTTTTTTTGCTGCTATAACAGTCTCTACTCTTCTGGGAAGGCTTTCCACTAGAGGTTGGGACATCGCTGCTATAACAGCCTCCACTCTTCTGGGAAGGCTTTCCACTAGAGGTTGGGACATCGCTGCTATAACAGCCTCCACTCTTCTAGGAAGGTTTTCCACTAGATGTTGGAACATTGCTGCTATAACAGTCTCTACTCTTCTGGGAAGGCTTTCCACTAGATGTTGGAACATCGCTGCTATAACAGCCTCCACTCTTCTGGGAAGGCTTTCCACTAGATGTTGGAACACTGTTGTGGGGACTTGCTTCAATTTAGCCACAAGCATTTTTGAGGTTGGGCAGTAATGTTGGACGATTAGGCCTGGCTGGCAGTCGGTGTTCCAATTCATCCCAAAGGTGTTTGATGGGGTTGAAGTCAGGGCTCTGTGCAGACCAGTCAAGTTCTTCCACACCACTTTGTGATTGAGACATTGTTGCTCCTAGACGTTTCCACTTCACAATAATTGCACTTACAGTTGACCTAGCAAGGGCAGAAATGTGTTGGAAAGGTGGCATCCTGTGACGGTGCCACATTGGCCTTACTGAAGAGCCCCAGTGACTTTCAATCTACTGCCAGTGTTTGTCTATGGAGATTGCGTGGCTGTATGCTCAATTTTATACACCTGTCAGCAACGGATATGACTGAAATAGCCGAATCCACTAATTTGAAGGGGTGTCCACATACTTTTGTATACATAGTGTATGCACAAAGCCATTCAATTGACTAGTTATGTTTTACTGGTTAGGTTTAACCAAATTCCATGTCATGTATTTTATCAGACACCTGAATGGTAGAAAGTGTTAAAACGCACTCTGATAGGGAATATATTTCTGCTCAGTATCGATCGATATGTACAGCTACGTTTCCATCCAATTGGCCACAGATTGTCATGTGACTATTCTAAAATCCGCATTAGGAAAATATGCTCATTTTACTCGGCATTGTTGTCGGTCTCGGGGACCCTCTCTACTCCAGTAGTCTAGTATCCTGAGACCCTCTCTACTCCAGTAGTCTAGTATCCTGAGACCCTCTCTACTCCAGTAGTCTAGTATCCTGAGACTCTCTACTCCAGTAGTCTAGTATCCTGAGGGTCTCTACTCCAGTAGTCTAGTATCCTGAGACCCTCTACTCCAGTAGTCTAGTATCCTGAGGGTCTCTACTCCAGTAGTCTAGTATCCTGAGACCCTCTCTACTCCAGTAGTCTAGTATCCTGAGACCCTCTCTACTCCAGTAGTCTAGTATCCTGAGACTCTCTACTCCAGTAGTCTAGTATCCTGAGACCCTCTACTCCAGTAGTCTAGTATCCTGAGACCCTCTACTCCAGTAGTCTAGTATCCTGAGGGTCTCTACTCCAGTAGTCTAGTATCCTGAGACCCTCTCTACTCCAGTAGTCTAGTATCCTGAGACCCTCTCTACTCCAGTAGTCTAGTATCATGAGGGTCTCTACTCCAGTAGTCTAGTATCCTGAGGGTCTCTACTCCAGTAGTCTAGTATCCTGAGACCCTCTACTCCAGTAGTCTAGTATCCTGAGGGTCTCTACTCCAGTAGTCTAGTATCCTGAGACCCTCTCTACTCCAGTAGTCTAGTATCCTGAGGGTCTCTACTCCAGTAGTCTAGTATCCTGAGGGACTCTACTCCAGTAGTCTAGTATCCTGAGACCCTCTCTACTCCAGTAGTCCAGTATCCTGAGGGTCTCTACGCCAGTAGTCTAGTATCCTGAGGGTCTCTACTCCAGTAGTCTAGTATCCTGAGACCCTCTCTACTCCAGTAGTCTAGTATCCTGAGGGACTCTACTCCAGTAGTCTAGTATCCTGAGACCCTCTCTACTCCAGTAGTCTAGTATCCTGAGACCCTCTCTACTTCAGTAGTCCAGTATCCTGAGACTCTCTACTCCAGTAGTCTAGTATCCTGAGGGTCTCTACTCCAGTAGTCTAGTATCCTGAGACCCTCTACTCCAGTAGTCTAGTATCCTGAGGGACTCTACTCCAGTAGTCTAGTATCCTGAGACCCTCTCTACTCCAGTAGTCTAGTATCCTGAGACCCTCTCTACTCCAGTAGTCTAGTATCCTGAGACTCTCTACTCCAGTAGTCCAGTATCCTGAGACTCTCTACTCCAGTAGTCTAGTATCCTGAGACCCTCTCTACTCCAGTAGTCTAGTATCCTGAGACCCTCTACTCCAGTAGTCTAGTATCCTGAGACTCTCTACTCCAGTAGTCTAGTATCCTGAGACCATCTACTCCAGTAGTCTAGTATCCTGAGACCCTCTCTACTCCAGTAGTCCAGTATCCTGAGACCCTCTCTACTCCAGTAGTCTAGTATCCTGAGACCTTCTCTACTCCAGTAGTCCAGTATCCTGAGACCCTCTACTCCAGTAGTCTATTATCCTGAGATTCTCTACTCCAGTAGTCCAGTATCCTGAGACTCTCTACTCCAGTAGTCTAGTATCCTGAGGGTCTCTACTCCAGTAGTCTAGTATCCTGAGACTCTCTACTCCAGTAGTCCAGTATCCTGAGACTCTCTACTCCAGTAGTCTAGTATCCTGAGGGTCTCTACTCCAGTAGTCTAGTATCCTGAGACTCTCTACTCCAGTAGTCCAGTATCCTGAGACTCTCTACTCCAGTAGTCTAGTATCCTGAGACCCTCTCTACTCCAGTAGTCCAGTATCCTGAGACCCTCTACTCCAGTAGTCCAGTATCCTGAGACTCTCTACTCCAGTAGTCTAGTATCCTGAGACCATCTACTCCAGTAGTCTAGTATCCTGAGACCTTCTCTACTCCAGTAGTCCAGTATCCTGAGACCCTCTACTCCAGTAGTCTATTATCCTGAGATTCTCTACTCCAGTAGTCCAGTATCCTGAGACTCTCTACTCCAGTAATCTAGTATCCTGAGACCCTCTCTACTCCAGTAGTCCAGTATCCTGAGACCCTCTACTCCAGTAGTCCAGTATCCTGAGACTCTCTACTCCAGTAGTCTAGTATCCTGAGACCCTCTCTACTCCAGTAGTCCAGTATCCTGAGACCCTCTACTCCAGTAGTCCAGTATCCTGAGACTCTCTACTCCAGTAGTCTAGTATCCTGAGACCCTCTCTACTCCAGTAGTCTAGTATCCTGAGGGACTCTACTCCAGTAGTCTAGTATCCTGAGACCCTCTCTACTCCAGTAGTCTAGTATCCTGAGACCCTCTACTCCAGTAGTCTAGTATCCTGAGACTCTCTACTCCAGCAGTCCAGTATCCTGAGACCCTCTACTCCAGTAGTCTAGTATCCTGAGACTCTCTACTCCAGTAGTCTAGTATCCTGAGACCCTCTCTACTCCAGTAGTCTAGTATCCTGAGACCCTCTCTCCTCCAGTAGTCAAGTATCCTGAGACTCTCTACTCCAGTAGTCCAGTATCCTGAGACCCCCTCTACTCCAGTAGTCCAGTATCCTGAGACTCTCTACTCCAGTAGTCTAGTATCCTGAGACCCTCTACTCCAGTAGTCTAGTATCCTGAGACTCTCTACTCCAGTAGTCTAGTATCATGAGACCCTCTCTACTCCAGTAGTCTAGTATCCTGAGACCCTTTCTCCTCCAGTAGTCTAGTATCCCGAGACTCTCTCCTCCAGTAGTCTAGTATCCTGAGACTCTCTACTCCAGTAGTCCAGTATCCTGAGACTCTCTACTCCAGTAGTCTAGTATCCTGAGACTCTCTACTCCAGTAGTCCAGTATCCTGAGACTCTCTACTCCAGTAGTCTAGTATCCTGATGGACTCAGAGACCTTCATTTCTACTTGGTGATGTTATACACCGTTAGGACTTAAAGCAGCCATGTATTTAAATTCAGATCATCTTATTTCCCCGAAGCTTCTCTTCTGACTGCTGTTCTGCTAAGCCTTCATTTCCATGTTTTTCTGATAAAAATGAGAGAAAGGAAGGGGACCGACCGTAAGACCTTGTGCACTTCTGCACTAATCTCTCTCCCTCTCTCTCTCCCTCTCTCATCCCACCTCTTTCTCTTCCCCTCTCTCACTCTCTCATCCCACCTCTCTCTCTCATCTCACCTCTTTCTCTCCCTCTCTCCCTCTCTCATCCCACCTCTTTCTCTCCCTCTCTCATCCCACCTCTTTCTCTCCCTCTCTCATCCCACCTCTTTCTCTCCCTCTATCTTGCTCTCTCATCCCACCTCTTTCTCTTCCCCTCTCTCACTCTCTCATCCCACCTCTACCTCTCTCTCTCTCTATCCCTCTCTCTCTCTCTCTCTCACTCTATCCCTCTCTCTTCTTCATTCAGATAGATCAATAAGGCTTTTAGAGGAAATGGAGAGAAGAGGCCAGTTGAGGTGGAATCAGCCTGCTCTTTCCATCTGTACAGACCGACTGATGTGTCTGATGACACCTATTCGCACACCAAGGACGCGTCCCAAATGGCATCCTATTCCCGACATAGCGCACTACTCTTGACCGCGTAGTGCACTATGTAGGGAATAGGGTATCATTTGGGACACAGACCTGTATCTCTGAGAAGCAGGGCCACAGTCAGTTAGGAGCGTTTTTTGTTTTGATGCCATTTGAAAAATCAATACAGCTTTTGACCTCCTCTGACCTCCTCAGCCATTCCCGTGTCACATGACTTGACAGGTAGGATTCAGAAGCTAATAAGATATAGTTACTTCACTAGGAATCGGAGGATCTTTTGTAGAGAGATATCGAAATGTTCATTCTCCCAAGCAGAATAAGTCCACTTTGTTTCAGACGTCAGGCGAGAGGTGGAAAAAAAAAAATCACTAGGAACTCCAGGACATGGATAGTAGGACATTATTGTTCTGTGAAGTGTGCGTTTTTTATAAATGGAGGGTGGAGTGTGTAGAGGCTTCAAACCGCTTCTATTGACAAGCTAAAGGTCGAAGGTCAGTTCACTTGGAACCTATAGAATGTATCGTTCAGTTTTATTCATGTGGTCTTTTACATGAAATCCTCTTGCATTTTAAAAGCACTGAGAGAAATGGAATAGAAAATAAACGATATTTAATTGGCATCAGTAGTGATCAGCTGGTTTCAGAGAGTTCAGTAGGTGACCTCAGCTGGTCTGACCTTTTAGGGTCAATTTATATTACACAAAAAGGAACACAGTTGTTAAAAACAGATGTGGATTGGACATATACAGTACATACATGAAGACATTAATCAGACCTGGTCCTGTTAGTTCAATGTCAATACGTTTTTATGGTTGGACTTCGTTTGAGACATTCCCCATACATCTGAATGTACTTGACCTCGCTAATCCATTCACTGTTCACTATCTATTTAACACCTACAGTGACGTCATACACAATGACCTAAGGTCACGTTTAAAAACATTGTTTGGTGATTTCAACATAACATTTAATATAATAATTCAGTGTCTTCAACAGGCCTATACGCCATGATTGTGGAATGGGAATGACATATACACGGAGAAATGAATGTGCGTGGCCTGAAAAAAGAAGAGTAACAGCCAAAGCTCTATATGATAGATTTATGGACCGTAGACCACAGCAGAGGGAAGATCATTTCAGATCTGTACGTTAGCTTATAAATGACCATGGTGGTGGGGGGGGGGGGGGGGGGGGATTTGAAGAGGACTGCATACCAAATGGCCCACTATTCCCTATGTAGTGCACTCCTTTTGACCAGGGTTGACAAGGGCCTACAATAGGGTGTCATTTGGGACTCAGGCCTGGTGATAAAGAGAGCTACTAATTCTTCCATTTGATGTAATCGTAGTGTCGGTGTGGGACAGACAAGGCGCTGGGTAGATTTATCCTCTGCTCTGCTAGTTCCTGACACCAGGATCTGATACGACTAGCTCTAAAATGGAGAATCTGTCATTGAGATCATGCAAATGCATGTAGATAACGGCTTATATCATAGTAATTACTCTCTCTGTCTCTCTGTCTCAGTGTCTGGTAGAGCAGGGTATCCATGTTGTAGAGCAGGGTATCCATGTTGCAGAGCAGAGCAGGGTATCCATGTTGCAGAGCAGAGCAGGGTATCCATGTTGTAGAGCAGAGCAGGGTATCTATGTTGCAGAGCAGGGTATCCTTGTTATAGAGCAGAGCAGGGTATCCATGTTGCAGAGCAGGGTATCCTTAATATAGAGCAGAGCAGGGTATCCATGTTGTAGAGCAGGGTATCCATGTTGCAGAGCATCCATGTTGTAGAGCAGAGCAGGGTATCCATGTTGCAGAGCAGAGCAGGGTATCCATGTTGTAGAGCAGAGCAGGGTATCCATGTTGTAGAGCAGAGCAGGGTATCCATGTTGTAGAGCAGAGCAGGGTATCCATGTTGTAGAGCAGAGCATCGTATCCATGTTGCAGAGCAGAGCAGGGTATCCATGTTGTAGAGCAGAGCAGGGTATCCATGTTGCAGAGCAGGGTATCCATGTTGTAGAGCAGAGCAGGGTATCCATGTTGTAGAGCAGAGCAGGGTATCCATGTTGTAGAGCAGAGCAGCGTATCCATGTTGCAGAGCAGAGCAGGGTATCCATGTTGTAGAGCAGAGCAGGGTATCCATGTTGCAGAGCAGAGCAGGGTATCCATGTTGTAGAGCAGAGCAGGGTATCCATGTTGCAGAGCAGAGCAGGGTATCCATGTTGTAGAGCAGAGCAGGGTATCCATGTTGCAGAGCAGGGTATCCATGTTGTAGAGCAGAGCAGGGTATCCATGTTGTAGAGCAGGGTATCCATGTTGCAGAGCAGGGTATCCATGTTGTAGAGCAGAGCAGGGTATCCATGTTGTAGAGCAGAGCAGGGTATCCATGTTGCAGAGCAGAGCAGGGTATCCATGTTGTAGAGCAGGGTATCCATGTTGCAGAGCAGGGTATCCATGTTGTAGAGCAGAGCAGGGTATCCATGTTGCAGAGCAGGGTATCCATGTTGCAGATGTGAAAAATACATGTAAAATCGGTCTTCTCACAAAAACATCTGTAGCGTCTGAACTATTATGACCACTCTATGGAAAGGGGAGACTCTCACGAACACGATGCTGGTCTCCGTTTACCTCTAAACTCACCACAAATGTCAAGGCACTTGTCTGAAGGTAACCGGTACATTTTTTATGAATGGAAGTATGAAGGTAGTTTTGTGACTTCCCCCAAAAAGGGGTTAAATACTGTACGTAAAAAAAAATATATATATATATATATTTCTAGATTTAAAAAAATATATCTCCTAGATTCAAGACAGACATTTTAAAACCTTTTTTTCCTCATGATTTATTATTTGACTGTTTGTTTTGCCGTTTGTGAGTGTTATTCTATGTGAGTTAGTAGTAAAGACCAAAATTATTTCCCTTATTCCCAAATGGCACTATATTCCCTTTACAGTGCACTACTTTCTACCAGGGTCCTATGGAGGTCAGGTCAAAAGTAGTGCACTAGATAGGGAACAGCGTGCCTTAGATCCTTAAAGGTGCGATATGTAACTTTTTGGGCGACCAGACCAAATTCACATAGAAATACGAGTTATAGATCTGTGATTCTCATTGAAAGCAAGTCTAAGAAGCTGTAGATGCGTTCTACGTGAGCTATTTTTATGCTTCTAATAATGCTTAAGTTAATTTTTTTGCGTCTTTAACTTTAGGTTTTGTACACCTGCTTCAAACAACTGAAAATGAAATATTTGTGGTTAGAGAAAGTATCACATCGTATCATGCCTTTAAAAAGTGTCCTTTGCAGAAATCGCTCCACCATTTCCTTTTAAAATTCTAATAGTTCACCTAATTTCAGTTTATATGACAAAACAAGCAAGTATAGTGTAGAGAATCATTGTACCATCCAAACCATTGGCCATTTTTGCATTTAACTAGGCAAGTCAATTAAGAACAAATTCTTATTTTACAATGACGGTCTAGGAACAGTGGGGTTAACTGCCTCGTTCAGGGGCAGCACGACAGATTTTTACCTTGTCAGCTCGGGGAGTCGATCTTGCAACTTTTCGGTTTCTAGTCCAATGCTCTAACCACTAGGCTACGTGCCACCCCTTAGGGGCAACATTGCCAGGCAATGACACTGGAGCAACGATGAGTAAAGCATCATGGACATTAATAATATATTTAATGTGAAGCAGCAGATATCAATTTAAAACTCATTATCCCCTGGTCCTGTGCATCCACTCAACCTACTGCCAGTCAAGTCAAAGGCAACGCAGACATAAGAATAACTACACACAGAGAACTTTTTAATTCACAATTCTAACCTAGGAGTTGTAAAATGGTACTCATCCAGCTAGCCAGCTAGTTGAACATACAAAAAAACATATATAAAAGGGAATTGTAAAATCTACATGACTAGCGAATTAGCCTGTTTGTCCCATTGACTTAGCATGGGCTGCGGTTAGCATGCTAATCGATTAGCATGAGCACCACCTTGGATATTTTCATCGGTTAAACATGACAAACTGAACACATTATGGATGTATTAAAGTATCACAGATGTAATATTGTAGTGGAGCAACATATTTCACTCCAACACGAGTTGATTTTCTCTCCTGCTTCAGCTCAGAAACGGTCGCCATGTGGAACAGAAAACAGATCACATGACCGATATCTGCGCTCTGATTGGAAGATTCCTACAAATTTGCTCGCTAGGTATCAAGATTCCCTAGATAGTAAAAAGTTGCTCATTTTCAACTTAAAATAGTTCCAACAACCATTGGGCCTCAAAAGATTGCCAGTGTATCATGGCCTTAACAGTAATGACCAGTTTTAAACAGCGCCACACTCCATTGACCTGCAGTGGGCATCACTTTGGTACTTTTACAGATAATTTATAGTTCATACATATTATTTTAATTACCCACCATGGATGTCCAATATATTTGTAAATCCATTACTGAAATCAATACTCTGCTTTTAGTCAAAGGAATGAATTAACCAAATGTGAAGTATTTACCCAGAATGCCCCACCAGTTGCCTTAGAGCATGGACTGGCCGGTTGGTTGATTAATAATGCATTTATCATGTTAGATGTTGTTAGATGTTGTTGTGGTGCCTTTTTAAGCTCAGTAATTGCACTTAATGTGTGTTTGGATTGGGAACATATGGGGGTAAAAAAACAACATTGAGATAATTCAGATTCTGGTTCAAAGACAGATGCTGATCCTGTTAGTATGATGTGAAACACTGTAGAGTACACATACTAGAACCCCACACAGTACACATACTAGAACCCAACACATACTAGAACACTATACAGTACACATACCAGAACCCCATACAGTACATATTCCAGAACCCCATACAGTATATACTGGAACCCCATACAGCACACACACTAGAACCCCATACAGTATACACTAGTAGTGGGGCGGCAGGGTAGCTTAGTGGTTAGAGCATTGGACTAGTAACCAGAAGATTGCAAGTTCAAATCCCCGAGCTGACAACAGGCAGTTAACCCACTGTTCCTAGGCCGTCATTGAAAATAAGAATTTGTTCTTAACTGACCAGCCTGGTTAAATGAAGGTAAAATAAAAAATGAAATACTGCGAACAGTACATGCTAGAACACCGTACAGTATATACTAGTACCCCCATAGAGCACATACTCAAACCCCATACAGAACACATGCTAGATCCGCATAGAGTACAGACACTAGAACCATATGTAGTACAGACACTAGAACCGCATGTAGTAAACACATACTAGAACCTCATACAGTTCATACAAAAACCCCATATAGTACACATATTAGTACCAAATACAGTACATACACCAGAACCCCATACAGTACACACATTAGAACCCCATACAGCAAACACATACTAGAACCCCATACAGTACACATAGTAGAACTACATACAGTATTTTATAACCCCAAACAGTAAACATACCCCGGACAGTGTAAACATAGTAGAACCCCGGACAGTGTACACATAGTAGAACCCCGGACAGTATATACTAGAACCCAATGCAGTACAGAATTCTCTCAGATTGGTAAAGGGGTTAGATCGGTAAAGGGGTTAGATCATAAAGATCTAATCACTGTAAACAACAATGCTTGGATAAAATATGAGATGCAGGCATTACTATTACAAATGACATAATTACTCCCCAACCGCTTAACCTTGCATTATGATATGATGCTTGCTGTGTGTGTGTGTGTGTGTGTGTGTGTGTGTGTGTGTGTGTGTGCGTCCATGCTTTTGCGTGTGTGTGTGTGTGTGTTATGATATGCAAAACATTCCTACCTATCTGCGTCTGAAATTGCATGGAGCTGGCAGTTGATGGCAAAATTGTGTTTTTTCTTCACATCTTCAGCTCCAAATGCATTAGTCTGACTTTCTAGTTAACCCTGCGTTGATGACAATAAGAGGCGTGCTATAAAAAAAATACTCTAACATCGGATGTTGTCAGGTTGGTAACAACATGGAAAAATGAGTAATTCAAGAGATGTGCAGTTGAATTAAGTTGATTGGTTGGTTGTTGCTGTTGAAACCAGCCAGTCACCTTGCAAGTTTCAAGGTCCCGGGTTGAAAATGGACATGTGCCTTGTGATTGGACATTCCTCTTCCCCTCCTCTTTATGTTCATTTTGTTGAGCCTGACTCCTGCCCTTCTTGGTAATAAAAAACCCATCCATTTCATCCCTCGTGGAGAGTATGTGATTCTACTGACTGTCTCGTTAACCTCACAACAACACCCACGGTGTTCAGGGGAGATAAAAAGAGTCCAGTGTTTGTATTTGTTGTGAAATAACTGCTAGTGATTCAGAGGAATGTGTGGAACTAAGAGAGTGACAGTGCGTGTCATTCTAGAAGTCTTTTTTTTTTTTTGACATTGTCGAGGGAATTACTATTTTGGATACAGTATCTGACTTCTTGTTGTTATTTGGGGTACCTGTACTAGTCGGTCCACTTCTAGATATAGAAGAACAGAATGGCATGTCATAAAGGTGACGTTTACATTGCCATCCAGGCTTTCATTTTGAGAAGGTATTTTTTGGGGGAGGTGTTTTAGACCGTCCCAATGCAAAAGGATCAGACAAATTACAAATCAATTAGACACAATTGATTTTTCCTTCATGTCCACCTTCATTATAACCTTCCACCTTCATTATGTCCTTAAATTACAACCAGACGGTTGTGGTTTGATAGTTAATTTTTAATTGCTTGTTACTTTTATTTATTATTTTTTTTAGTCTTATATATTTTTTTACTGCATTGTTGGTTAGGGGCTCGTTAGTAAGAGTTTCACTGCTGTATTCGGCGCGTGCGACTAATAAAAGTTGATTTGACTTCTGATTCCCTGCCATACAGTGAGTTCTGTGGTCTGTTGACAAGATGGATCTCTCCTGAGGGTGGGCTCTACATCACCATACAGTGAGTCCTGTGGTCTGTTGACAAGATGGATCTCTCCTGAGGGTGGGCTCTACATCACCATACAGTGAGTCCCGTGGTCTGTTGACAAGATGGATCTCTCCTGAGGGTGGGCTCTACATCACCATACAGTGAGTCCTGTGGTCTGTTGACAAGATGGATCTCTCCTGAGGGTGGGCTCTACATCACCATACAGTGAGTCCCGTGGTCTGTTGACAAGATGGATCTCTCCTGAGGGTGGGCTCTACATCACCATACAGTGAGTCCCGTGGTCTGTTGACAAGATGGATCTCCCCTGAGGGTGGGCTCTACATCACCATACAGTGAGTCCCGTGGTCTGTTGACAAGATGGATCTCTCCTGAGGGTGGGCTCTACATCACCATACAGTGAGTCCTGTGGTCTGTTGACAAGATGGATCTCTCCTGAGGGTGGGCTCTACATCACCATACAGCGAGTCCCATGTTCTCCCCTGAGGGTGTGGTTCTACATCACCATACAGCGAGTCCCAAAATGGCACCCTATTCCCTAGCCATGTTTGCCCAGAGCCTCTGGTCTAAAGTAGTGCACTATATAGGGAATAGGGTGCCATATGGCTCTGGTCTAAAGTAGTGCTCAACGTAGGGAACAGGGTGCTATTTAGGACACAGACCCTTACATCACCCTCTCAAGTCCATATATCTTCTTAACGATGTGATGTGATGTCCCACTGATCCGTTCAGGTACTGTCTCTGGTCTAAAGTAGTGCTCAACGTAGGCAACAGGGTGTCATTTAGGACACAGACCCTTACATCACCCTCTCAAGTCCATATATCTTCTTAACGATGTGATGTGATGTCCCACTGATCCGTTCAGGTACTGTCTCTGGTCTAAAGTAGTGCTCAACGTAGGCAACAGGGTGTCATTTAGGAAGCAGACCTTACATCATCCTCTCAAGTCCATATATCTTCTTAACGATGTGATGTGATGTCCCACAGATCCGTTCAGGTACTGTCTCTGGTCTTTCTCAGGTTGTTGCTGTATGGAGATCCCTAGTGTTCTGATATGGGATTCCTCTCATCTCCCTGTGTCAGGGTGTTGTGGTTCAACAGTCACTTAGGAAACTGTCATGACGTGGCCCTTTCTGGGTGTAAATCATGGCTTCCCCCCTCTCTCTCTCTCTCTCCCCAACACCCACGTTCTGTTATCTCAGGTCGTAAATTCCTGGGGGAGACTCTCTCCCCCTGGCCATGCAGAGAGAGAGAGACCACAGAGTGAACAAACGATTTTGATTTAGCCGAACTCCCAAATCCCCAAATTGGGAGAATTAAACAATATGTCCACTTTTGAGAATGTGGGAAGGGTCCGTGGACACTGAAGGGATGGGTACGACGAGTGTTTCATTTGGTGACCTCGTGGAGGACAGTAAACACACAACTATATCTCTGAATGTGTACATGTCTCAATTATGGGGTTTGCATCTAATTCAGAAAATTATAACTTTGTAATCTGAACACTTTCCGTGGTGCCCCGACTTCCTAGTTAATTCAATTGACATGATTAGTAATCGCGTAATAATAATTAGAGAATTGATTTGATAAAATAACAGTCTTCACATTTAATGATACGAAAGACACTACAACTACAACAAGCCTGGGTCTTCCTGGGCCATCATACCTGGGTTTGACTTACATGGGCTTAAGTTCCAAATGGCACCCTCTCCCCTAGATAGTGCAGGTAGCCTAGCGGTTAAGAGGGTTACCGAAAGGGTGCTGGTTCGAATCCCTGAGCCAACTAGGTGAAGAAAACAAAATGTCTGTTCCCTTGAGCAAGGCACTTAACCCTAATTTTTCCTGTAAGTCGCTCTGGATAAGAGTGTCTGCTAAATGACCTAGGGACTTATAGGGCACTACATAATGCACCCTACCTAGGTTTGACTTATAGGGCACTACATAATGCACCCTACCTAGGTTTGACTTATAGGGCACTACATAATGCACCCTACCTAGGTTTGACTTATAGGGCACTACATAATGCACCCTACCTAGGTTTCACATATAGGGCACTACATAATGCACCCTACCTAGGTTTGACTTATAGGGCACTACATAATGCACCCTACCTAGGTTTGACTTATAGGGCACTACATATGGAATTAGGGTGCACCCTACCTGGGTCTGACTTATAGGGCCCTACATAGGGAATAGGGTGCACCCTACCTGGGTCTGACTTATAGGGCCCTACATAGGGAATAGGGTGCACCCTACCTGGGTCTGACTTATAGGGCCCTACATGGGGAATAGGGTGCACCCTACCTGGGTCTGACTTATAGGGCCCTACATATGGAATGGAGTGCACCCTACCTGTGTCTGACTTATAGGGCCCTACATAGGGAATGGAGTGCACCCTACCTAGGTCTGACTTGTAGGGTCTGACTTATAGGGCCCTACATAGGGAATAGAGTGCACCCTACCTGTGTCTGACTTATAGGGCCCTACATGGGGAATAGGGTGCACCCTACCTGGGTCTGACTTATAGGGCCCTACATAGGGAATGGAGCGCACCCTATCTGTGTCTGACTTATAGGGCCCTACATAGGGAATGGAGTGCACCCTACCTGTGTCTGACTTATAGGGCCCTACATAGGGAATGGAGTGCACCCTACCTGTGTCTGACTTATAGGGCCCTACATAGGGAATAGGGTGCACCCTACCTGGGTCTGACTTATAGGACCTTACATAGGGAATGGAGCGCACCCTACCTGTGTCTGACTTATAGGGCCCTACATAGGGAATAGGGTGCACCCTACCTGGGTCTGACTTATAGGACCCTACATAGGGAATAGGGTGCACCCTACCTGGGTCTGACTTAATGGTCTCCCTCTGTACCACATCTTATTAGTGGGAATCTGAAGACTTCACACAGTACATTGTCAAATATGTCATGACCACATGTACAATATGTCAAATAAAGTCACCGGCACCCAAACACAAAATGAAATGATCCCATTGTAATATGCTGAGAGCTGTGTGAAGTATCCCAGTAAATCTCACAGAGACTAACATTAAAATGTGGATCTTTTATGGCGAACATAAATTGCTGTCTTTCTGATCTGTCTTTTGTGGGAGTAGAATTTGAAGGTGAGCGACTATGATAAATGACGGTTATAAATGTGACATGTTTTAAGCTTAGCAAGCTAAGGGTCAGGCTGAAATTCCAACCAGGCCTCAGGGCAATTGGTAGGATTTGGTATGTATATTTGTGTCCTTCAATTTAGTATGGTACAGAGTATTACATTAGGTTTGGTTACGTAATGAATGTAATAGTGGTCGTACAATATCATACGAATTAGATGATATAACTTACCATACATCTTGGAGGACATTAAGTGTCATACGTCTTTCTCTGAGACGAGGCTGCTTGTTGCGTCATGACAACATTGGTTGGTGGAGTGCTGCAGAGATGTTTGTCCTTCTGGAAGGTTCTCCCATCTACACAGATGAACTCTAGAGCTCTGTCAGAGTGACCACTGGGTTCTTGGTCATAGGCAACCAAAAGGTTGTTGGATCAAATCCCCGAGCTGACAAAATAAAACATCTGTTGTTCTACCCCTGAACTTGGTAGTTAGCTGACTGTTCCCTGGTAGGCTGTCAATGGAAATCCTGGGTGGTCCACTATCAGGTCCTCCATCCTGGGTGGTCCACTGATAGGCAGCCTCTGACCCCCAGGCTCTAGATGTTGCCTATCACCAGTTCACAAACAGCAACTAACATTAAGATGGCTTCCCAAACACACGCAGCCATTAGGAATCAGATGAAGTCTCAAACCATAAGCTGTGCAAGATAAGCCAGTCCCTATAACAGAGTAGCTGTCTACTACCGGTCCCTACGACAGAGTAGCTGTCTACTACCTGGCCCTGTAACAGAGTAGCTGTCTACTACCAGGCCCTATAACAGAGTAGCTGTCTACTACCGGTCCCTACGACAGAGTAGCTGTCTACTACCAGTCCCTATAACAGAGTAGCTGTCTACTACCAGGCCCTGTAACAGAGTAGCTGTCTACTACCGGTCCCTATAACAGAGTAGCTGTCTACTACCAGTCCCTATAACAGAGTAGCTGTCTACTACCGGTCCCTATAACAGAGTAGCTGTCTACTACCGGTCCCTATAACAGAGTAGCTGTCTACTACCAGTCCCTATAACAGAGTAGCTGTCTACTACCAGTCCCTATAACAGAGTAGCTGTCTACTACCAGGCCCTGTAACAGAGTAGTTGTCTACTATCAGGCCCTGTAACAGAGTAGCTGTCTACTACCAGGCCCCATAACAGAGTAGCTGTCTACTACCAGTCACTTTCCCAACAATATACACCTGCAGCTACCCTTATGACCAATATCACTAGGATGTATCACCTACTACTGTAACACTGTCCTGTCTCCTGCTGTCTGGACCACACTGCCCAATAACAAATCACTCCCCTGTATGGAGAGAATACATACAATCCAATCTACATGTAGTGATGTGGAGCCCCAGATGTCTGACAACAACCAAGTCCCTGTGGGTCAGGAGGTGGACACTACAACAGGAGCTACGAGGATCAAAGTAATTGAAAAGGCATTTCACAATGAAATGAAACCTGTTCTCCTCTGTCTATATTGCTAGGCCAATGTGTTGTAGTTGCAGAGAGAGAGAGACTTCACAAAATGGGACAAACACCAAATTGAGACTCTGCACGCAGAATTCTGCAAAAATATCCTCTGTGTACAACGTAGAACACCAAATAATACATGCAGAGCAGAATTAGGCCGATACCCACTAATTATCAAAATCCAGAAAAGAGCCGTCAAATTCTACAACCACCTAAAAGGAAGTGATTCACAAACCTTCCATAACAAAGCCATCACCTACAGAGAGATGAACCTGGAGAAGAGTCCCCTAAGCAAGCTGGTCCTGGGGCTCTGTTCACAAACACAAACACACCCTACAGAGCCCCAGGACAACAGCACAATTAGACCCAACCAAATCATGAGAAAACAAAAAGATAATTACTTGACACATTGGAAAGAATTAACAAAAAAACAGAGCAAACTAGAATGCTATTTGGCCCTAAACAGAGAGTACACAGCGGCAGAATACCTGACCACTGTGACTGACCCAAAATTAAGGAAAGCTTTGACTATGTACAGACTCAGTGAGCATAGCCTTGCTATTGAGAAAGGCCGCCGTAGGCAGACATGGCTCTCAAGAGAAGACAGGCTATGTGCTCACTGCCCACAAAATGAGGTGGAAACTGAGCTGCACTTCCTAACCTCCTGCCCAATGTATGACCATATTAGAGAGACATATTTCCCTCAGATTACACAGATCCACAAAGAATTCGAAAACAAATCCAAATTTGAAAAACTCCCATATCTACTGGGTGAAATTCCACAGTGTGCCATCACAGCAGCAAGATTTGTGACCTGTTGCCACGAGAAAAGGGCAACCAGTGAAGAACACACACCATTGTAAATACAACCCATATTTATGCTTATTTATTTTATCTTGTGTCCTTTAACCATTTGTATATTGTTAAAACACTGTATATATATATATATAATATGACATTTGTAATGTCTTTACTGTTTTGAAACCTCTGTATGTGTAATGTTTACTGTTAATTTTTGTTGTTTTTCACTTCATATATTCACTTTGTATGTTGTCTACCTCACTTGCTTTGGCAATGTTAACACATTTTTCCCATGCCAATAAAGCCCTTGAATTGAATTGAGAGAGAGAGAGAGAGAGAGGACAGAGAGAGGAGAGCGAGGGGATGAGAGAGAGAGAGGAGAGTGAGGGAATGAGAGAGAGAGGAGAGCGAGGGAATGAGAGAGAGAGAGAGAGAGAGAGAGGACAGAGAGACAGAGGAGAGCGAGGGGATGAGAGAGAGAGAGAGAGACAGAGAGAGGAGAGTGAGGGAATGAGAGAGAGAGAGAGAGAGAGAGAGGACAGAGAGAGTAGAGCGAGGGGATGAGAGAGCGAGAGGAGAGCGAGGGAATGAGAGAGAGAGAGAGGAGAGCGAGGGAATGAGAGAGAGAGAGATAGAGAGGAGAGCGAGGGGATGAGAGAGAGAGAGAGAGAGAGAGAGAGAGCTCCAGTGGGATCACATCAGGGCCAGAAGAGATAACTCCCTATTTTAATATATGTGGTGATTTGATGTAATATATATTTATGAAGCCTTCTGCACCCTGACAGCTTGGTTTGAGGAGAGCAGCTGCTCAGTTGGTTGAGGAATAGGGTTTTTTTGCAGGCAAACACTTCCAGGATGGGAGCTACTTCCAGAGGCGACCAGGTCGGAGAGAGAACTCGGGAATGAGTCTCAAACGACACCCTGTTACCTATTCAGTGCACTACTTCTGACCAAAAAGAGTGTACTATGTAGGGAAAGGGGTGCCATTTGGGACTCTGTTTTGGTCTCTTGCCCAATCTACAGGTGCTTCACTAATCCCAGCAGAGCTGGAGACAGGCGCTAACCCGCTAGCTTGCCAAAGAGTCCAAATGGAAATGAAGTTTGAGACGGAGAGCTAGAGGGCTCTCACTGGATAAATGTTATCTTACCGGCGAGCGCGGGAGAAAACTACACATTTCTGATTTATATTGCTTTTTTTTTTGAGCAACCCTCCTCTCCCTGGCCAACGGCACGGCTCGTGGCGGAGTAGAAGACGGAGCGTCGCCAATCAACGATACCTCAGCGGTCAACAATAATAATGAACACACACAAGGCTCCATTAACCTAGATAATTACGTACTGAAGATCATGTGACTCAATTGATTTGCCCCATTGGAATGTTGAGAATAAATAGTTATGTTTAGGTTTATAAACACACATAGGTAACAATGCAGTATTTTCTACTTCTGGTGATGAGACAGCTGAGGAGGAGGAGGATGAGGAGGAGGAGGAGGAGTGGCATGAGAACAGTAGAAAGGTCAGGATGGTGAGGAGGAGGGAGAAGGAGAAGGAGGATGAGGACTGTAGTAGGAGCATAGGGAATATTTGATGCCACTTCCAGCTGTTTATGAGTTCATTAGCTCCAACTAACCACGCTAAGTTTCATTCAATCTGACATTAGTACTGCTTGTCTCCGAGATCTCTACTACTACGGGGTTCCACGTTCCACTAGCATGCTAGTTACATGCTAGTTACAGGGATGTTACATGCTAGTTAGAGGGATGGTACATGCTAGTTACAGTGATTATACATGCTAGTTACAGGGATATCACATGCTAGTTACATGCTAGTTACAGGGATAATACATGCTAGTTACATGCTAGTTACAGGGATCTTACATGCTAGTTACAGGGATGTAACATGCTAGTTACAGGGATAATACATGCTAGTTACATGCTAGTTACAGAGATAATACATGCTAGTTACATGCTAGTTACAGAGATAATACATGCTAGTTACATGCTAGTTACAGAGATAATACATGCTAGTTACAGGGATAATACATGCTAGTTACAGGGATAATACATGCTAGTTACAGGGATAATACAAGCTAGTTACAGGGATAATACATGCTAGTTACAGGGATGTTACATGCTAGTTACAGGGATAATACATGCTAGTTACAGGGATAATACATGCTAGTTACAGGGATAATACATGCTAGTTACAGGGATTATACATGCTAGTTACAGGGATTATACATGCTAGTTACAGGGATAATACATGCTAGTTACAGGGATAACACATGCTAGTTACAGGGATTATACATGCTAGTTACAGGGATTATACATGCTAGTTACAGGGATAACACATGCTAGTTACAGGGATTATAAATGCTAGTTACAGGGATTATACATGCTAGTTACATAGATAATACATGCTAGTTACAGGGATAACACATGCTAGTTACATGCTAGTTACAGGGATAACACATGCGAGTTGCATGCTAGTTACAGGGATAATACATGCTAGTTAGAGGGATAATACATGCTAGTTACAGGGATTATACATGCTAGTTACAGGGATTATACATGCTAGTTACAGGGATTATACATGCTAGTTAGAGGGATAATACATGCTAGTTACAGGGATTATACATGCTAGTTACAGGGATTATACATGCTAGTTACAGGGATAATACATGCTAGTTACAGGGATAATACATGCTAGTTACAGGGATTATACATGCTAGTTACAGGGATAATACATGCTAGTTACAGGGATAACACATGCTAGTTACAGGGATTATACATGCTAGTTACAGGGATTATACATGCTAGTTACAGGGATAACACATGCTAGTTACAGGGATTATAAATGCTAGTTACAGGGATTATACATGCTAGTTACATAGATAATACATGCTAGTTACAGGGATAACACATGCTAGTTACATGCTAGTTACAGGGATAACACATGCGAGTTGCATGCTAGTTACAGGGATAATACATGCTAGTTAGAGGGATAATACATGCTAGTTACAGGGATAATACATGCTAGTTACAGGGATAATACATGCTAGTTACAGGGATAATACATGCTAGTTACAGGGATAATACATGCTAGTTACAGGGATAATACATGCTAGTTACAGGGATGTTACATGCTAGTTACAGGGATAATACATGCTAGTTACAGGGATAATACATGCTAGTTACAGCAAAATGGAAGAGCATGAAAGAAGACATACTGTATCTTTTGCATACATTTGTAGTACATTATTTCTGCTAATGTAAAGCATGTATTGGCACCAAATGTATTGCAGAATTGAGGAAATACATTTGGGTTATGTGGGACGAACTATTGAAATATTTAATTGAGTCGTCCACTGACGCTGTCCTGGCCTGAAGCAGGGCCCAGGAAGTCAGAACAGCAGCTCTCACTTATTCACACAGATCTGGAGCGGAGCCACTAAGTCCTTTTCTGTGGTGTATGTCTGGACATAATAACAAGCCTGTGGATACCTGGGAGATGGATGGAGATTGATGGAGAAATGGGAGAGAGTTGGACAGAGAGGAGGGAGAGATGGAAATATAGACTGTGTGTTGTAGCTATCTAGAGAGAGAGAGAGAGAGAGAGAGAGAGAGAGAGAGAGAGAGAGAGAGAGAGAGAGAGAGAGAGAGAGAGAGAGAGAGAGAGAGAGAGAGAGAGAGGGGGGGGGAGAGAGAATTACAGTTGGTTAGAGAGAGAGAGACAGAAAGAGAGACAGAGAGAGAGACAGAGAGCGAGAGAGAGGAAATGTCCATCTAAATATACAGCGAGGGAAACCATCTCTTTTCATTTCAATAAAGCACCGTGAAAACACACAGTACATGCCTGTTATTTGCCTTGCATGGAGAAGCCTATATTATTACGGAGTAGCCTGTGGATGTAGGATTAATAAGAAATGAAGATTTTTATTTCCCTATTCTATCTCGACTAGCATTCTGTCATAATGCTGGCTGTAAAACAGTCCTGTATTTCCCCAGTGGATTCGACTAGGGTTTTACATTATTGCCAATCCTCCACCTTTCGCCGTGTGTTTTGTGGGAAATGTAAAACCTTTGGTAGCAGTGAAGTGTGGCGTCACGATACATCAGGGCATTTACTGCAGGAGGGTATGTTGGGTTGGCTGGTACAGATGACTGCCTAGACATCAGGAGGGTATAGGGATGGCTGGTACAGATGACAGTCTAGACATCAGGAGGGTATAGGGATGGCTGGTACAGCTGACAGCCTAGACATCAGGAGGGTATGTAAGGGTTGGCTGGTACAGATGACAGCCTAGACATCAGGAGGGTATGTAAGGGTTGGCTGGTACAGATGACTGCCTAAACATCAGGAGGGTATATAAGGGTTGGCTGGTACAGATGACAGTCTAGACATCAGGAGGGTATGTAAGGGTTGGATGGTACAGATGACAGCCTAGACATCAGGAGGGTATGTAAGGGTTGGTTGGTACAGATGACAGCCTAAATATATTTATATTGGATTGCACCTACCTCAGCGTAATCTGACAAACTATCGCCGTAGTAATCTGAGGAACTATCAGTGTAGTAATCTGAGGAAGTATCACCGTAGTAATCTGAGGAACTATCACCGTAGTAATCTGACAAACTATCGCCGTAGTAATCTGAGGAACTATCAGTGTAGTAATCTGAGGAAGTATCACCGTAGTAATCTGAGGAACTATCACCGTAGTAATCTGAGGAACTATCGGCGTAGTAATCTGAGGAACTATCACCGTAGTAACCTGAGGAACTATCACCGTAGTAATCTGAGGAACTATTAGTGTAGTAATCTGAGGAAGTATCGCCGTAGTAATCTGAGGAACTATCACCGTAGTAACCTGAGGAACTATCACCGTAGTAATCTGAGGAACTATCAGTGTAGTAATCTGAGGAACTATCACCGTAGTAACCTGAGGAACTATCACCGTAGTAATCTGAGGAACTATCAGTGTAGTAATCTGAGGAAGTATCGCCGTAGTAATCTGAGGAACTATCACCGTAGTAACCTGAGGAACTATCAGTGTAGTAATCTGAGGAACTATCAGTGTAGTAATCTGAGGAAGTATCGCCGTAGTAATCTGAGGAAGTATCACCGTAGTAACCTGAGGAACTATCACCGTAGTAATCTGAGGAACTATCAGTGTAGTAATCTGAGGAACTATCGCCGTAGTAATCTGAGGAACTATCACCGTAGTAACCTGAGGAACTATCACCGTAGTAATCTGAGGAACTATTAGTGTAGTAATCTGAGGAAGTATCGCCGTAGTAATCTGAGGAACTATCACCGTAGTAACCTGAGGAACTATCACCGTAGTAATCTGAGGAACTATCAGTGTAGTAATCTGAGGAACTATCACCGTAGTAACCTGAGGAACTATCACCGTAGTAATCTGAGGAACTATCAGTGTAGTAATCTGAGGAAGTATCGCCGTAGTAATCTGAGGAACTATCACCGTAGTAACCTGAGGAACTATCAGTGTAGTAATCTGAGGAACTATCAGTGTAGTAATCTGAGGAAGTATCGCCGTAGTAATCTGAGGAAGTATCACCGTAGTAACCTGAGGAACTATCACCGTAGTAATCTGAGGAACTATCAGTGTAGTAATCTGAGGAACTATCGCCGTAGTAATCTGAGGAACTATCACCGTAGTAACCTGAGGAACTATCACCGTAGTAATGTGAGGAACTATCGCCGTATTAATCTGAGGAACTATCACCGTAGTAACCTGAGGAACTATCGCCGTAGTAATCTGTGGAACTATCAGCATAGTAATCTGAGGAACTATCGCCGTAGTAATCTGAGGAACTATCAGTGTAGTAATCTGAGGAACTATCACCGTAGTAATCTGAGGAACTATCAGTGTAGTAACCTGAGGAACTATCACCGTAGTAATCTGAGGAACTATCAGTGTAGTAATCTGAGGAACTATCACCGTAGTAATCTGAGGAACTATCAGTGTAGTAATCTGAGGAACTATCACCGTAGTAATCTGAGGAACTATCAGTGTAGTAATCTGAGGAAGTATCACCGTAGTAACCTGAGGAACTATCACCGTAGTAATCTGAGGAACTATCAGTGTAGTAATCTGAGGAAGTATCGCCGTAGTAATCTGAGGAACTATCAGTGTAGTAATCTGATGAACTATCAGTGTAGTAATCTGAGGAACTATCAGTGTAGTAATCTGAGGAAGTATCGCCGTAGTAATCTGAGGAACTATCACCGTAGTAACCTGAGGAACTATCACCGTAGTAATCTGAGGAATTATCAGTGTAGTAATCTGAGGAAGTATCGCCGTAGTAATCTGAGGAACTATCACCGTAGTAATCTGAGGAACTATCAGCGTAGTAATCTGAGGTACTATCAGTGTAGTAATCTGAGGAACTATCAGTGTAGTAATCTGAGGAAGTATCGCCACAGTAATCTGAGGAACTATCACCGTAGTAACCTGAGGAACTATCAGTGTAGTAATCTGAGGAACTATCAGTGTAGTAATCTGAGGAACTATCACCGTAGTAATCTGAGGAACTATCACTGTAGTAATCTGAGGAACTATCACCGTAGTAACCTGAGGAACTATCACCATAGTAATCTGAGGAACTATCAGCGTAGTAATCTGAGGAACTATCAGCGTAGTAATCTGAGGAACTATCACCGCAGTAATCTGAGGAACTATCAGTGTAGTAATCTGAGGATCTATCAGTGTAGTAATCTGAGGAACTATCACCGTAGTAATCTGAGGAACTATCAGTGTAGTAATCTGAGGAACTATCACCGTAGTAATCTGAGAAACTATCACAGTAGTAATCTGAGGAACTATCACCATAGTAACCTGAGGAACTATCGCCGTAGTAATCTGAGGAACTATCAGTGTAGTAATCTGAGGAACTATCACCGTAGTAACCTGAGGAACTATCACCGTAGTAATCTGAGGAACTGTTAGCAATCAGGAAATACAATAAGGTCATACAATGGCTTGTGAAAGTATTCACCCCCTTGGCATTTTTCCTATTTTGTTGCTTTACAAACTGGGATTAAAATAGATTTTGGGGGGGTTTGTGTCATTTGATTTACACAACATGCCTACCACTTTGAAGATGCAAAATATGTTTTATTGTGAAACAAACAAGAAATAAGACAAAAAAACTGAAAACTTGATCGTGCATAACTGTTCACCCCCCAAAGTCAATATTTTTTAGAGCCACCTTTTGCAGCAATTACATTTTCAAGTCTGTGGGGTATGTCTCTATAAGCTTGGCACATCTAGCCACTGGGATTTTTGCCCATTCTTCAAGGAAAAACTGATCCAGCTCCTTCAAGTTGGATGGGTTCCACTGGTGTACAGCAATCTTTAAGTCATACCACAGATTCTCAATTGGATTGAGGTCTGGGCTTTGACGAGGCCATTCCAAGACATTTAAATGTTTCCCCTTAAATCACCCCAGTGTTGCTTTAGCTGTATGCTTAGGGTCATTGTTCTGTTGGAAGGTGATCCTCCGTCCCAGTCTCAAATGTCTGGAAGACTGTAACAGGTTTCCCTCAAGAATTCCCCTGTATTTAGCGTTATCCATCATTCCTTCAATTCTGACCAGTTTCCCAGTCCCTGCCGAGGAAAAACATCCCCACAGCATGATACTGCCTCCACGCTTCACTGTGGGATGTTTTTCCTCGGCAGGGACTGGGAAACTGGTCAGAATTGAAGGGATGGTGTTCTCTGGGTGATGAGACGTGTTGGGTTTGCGCCAGACATGGCGTTTTCCTTGATGGCTAAAAAGCTCAATTTTAGTCTCATCTGAACAGAGTACTTTCTTCCATATGTTTGGGGAGTCTCCCACATGCCTGCTTATTTTTTTCCTTTAAAGCAATGGCTTTTTTCTGGCCACTCTTCTGTAAAGCCCAGCTCTGTACAGTTTAAAGTGGTCCTATGGACAGGTACTCCAATCTCCGCTGTGGAGCTTTGCAGCTCCATCAGGGTTATCTTTGGTCTCTTTGTTGCCTCTCTGATTAATGCCCTTCTTGCCTGGTCTGTGAGTTTTGGTGGGCGGCCCTCTCTTGGCAGGTTTGTTGTGGTACCAATTTCTTATAATGGATTTAATGGTGCTCCGTGGGATGTTCAAAGTTTCTGATATTTTTTTATAACCCAACCCTGATCTGTACTTCTCCACAACTTTGTCCCTGACCTGTTTGGAGAGCTCCTTGGTCTTGACGGTGCCCCTTGCTTAGTGGTGTTGCAGACTCTGGGACATTTCAGAACAGGTCATGTGACAGATCATGTGACACTTAGATTGCACACAGGTGGACTTTATTTAACTAATGATGTGACTTCTGAAGGTAATTGGTTGCACCAGATCGTATTTAAGGGCTTCATAGCAAAGGGGGTGAATACAATATACACACACCACTTTTCCGATATTGGTTTTTCAAACAAGACATTTTTTTCATTTCACTTCACCAATTTGGACTATTTTGTGTACGTCCATCACAGAAAATCAAAATAAAAGTCAAATTAAATTACAGGTTGTAATGCAACAAAACAGGGATAACGCCAAAGGGGATGAATACTTGTGCCAGGCGCTGTATATCTATCTACATGATGTCTTAGTTCATTATAGGTGTTTATAGATGGAATGTTAGGACCAAGGTGTTTATAGATGGAATGTTAGGACCAAGGTGTTTATAGATGGAATGTTAGGACCAAGGTGTTTATAGATGGAATGTTAGGACCAAGGTGTTTACAGATGGAATGTTAGGACCAAGGTGTTTATAGATGGAATGTTAGGACCAAGGTGTTTGGAGAGGGAATGTTAGGACCAAGGTGTTTATAGATGGAATGTTAGGACCAAGGTGTTTACAGATGGAATGTTAGGACCAAGGTGTTTATAGATGGAATGTTATGACCAAGGTGTTTATAGATGGAATGTTAGGACCAAGGTGTTTATAGATGGAATGTTAGGACCAAGGTGTTTATGATGGAATGTTAGGACCAAGGTGTTTACAGATGGAACGTTAGGACCAAGGTGTTTATAGATGGAATGTTAGGACCAAGGTGTTTATAGATGGAATGTTAGGACCAAGGTGTTTACAGATGGAATGTTAGGACCAAGGTGTTTATAGATGGAATGTTAGGACCAAGGTGTTTGGAGAGGGAATGTTAGGACCAAGGTGTTTATAGATGGAATGTTAGGACCAAGGTGTTTACAGATGGAATGTTAGGACCAAGGTGTTTATAGATGGAATGTTAGGACCAAGGTGTTTATAGATGGAATGTTAGGACCAAGGTGTTTACAGATGGAATGTTAGGACCAAGGTGTTTATAGAGGGAATGTTAGGACCAAGGTGTTTATAGATGGAACGTTAGGACCAAGGTGTTTATAGATGGAATGTTAGGACCAAGGTGTTTGGAGAGGGAATGTTAGGACCAAGGGGTTTATAGATGGAATGTTAGGACCAAGGTGTTTGGAGAGGGAATGTTAGGGCCAAGGTGTTTATAGATGGCATGTTAGGACCAAGGTGTTTATAGATGGAATGTTAGGACCAAGGTGTTTATAGATGGAACGTTAGGACCAAGGTGTTTATAGATGGAATGTTAGGACCAAGGTGTTTATAGATGGAATGTTAGGACCAAGGTGTTTATAGATGGAATGTTAGTACCAAGGTGTTTATAGATGGAACGTTAGGACCAAGGTGTTTATAGATGGAATGTTAGGACCAAGGTGTTTATAGATGGAATGTTAGGACCAAGGTGTTTATAGATGGAATGTTAGGACCAAGGTGTTTATGGATGGAATGTTAGGACCAAGGTGTTTGGAGAGGGAATGTTAGGACCAAGGTGTTTGGAGAGGGAATGTTAGGACCAAGCTGTTTGGAGAGGGAATGTTAGGACCAAGGTGTTTATAGATGGAATGTTAGGACCAAGGTGTTTATAGATGGAATGTTAGGACCAAGGTGTTTATAGATGGAATGTTAGGACCAAGGTGTTTATAGATGGAATGTTAGGATCAAGGTGTTTATAGATGGAATGTTAGGACCAAGGTGTTTATAGATGGAATGTTAGGACCAAGGTGTTTGGAGAGGGAATGTTAGGACCAAGGTGTTTGGAGAGGGAATGTTAGGACCAAGGTGTTTATAGATGGAATGTTAGGACCAAGGTATTTGGAGTTGACTATGTAGCAGGAATTGAATGTACAGCCTAAACATATCTGGGACCAGGCTCAGATAGCTATTTAATGAATCTCTCGTACCTACCCTTTAGGCTATCTATGGCTCTATAGGGTACACTGAGCTGCATGGAAGAGCTGGCTGCTCCAGCGAAGATGAGCATCATTAATCTATCATACGGGATCGGCACTTGTTCACCATGACAGTGAATTATGGGCTGGCTTTAGGGCCCTTCCGGAAGGCTCCCTGAATACAACGACTAACTGCATACCTATATGCACGAGGGAAACAACACTTAAAACAGTATTGATTGCCTCATAGAGAAGAACGTTTTGCACACTGTGCTCACAAAGTATCACTTGTTTATTTATGCTGCCATTTTTAGACTGTCTATCCAACCTTCCTTACAATAGAACACTGTACTGTACATCCAGGTGTTGTCAGATACAGGATTACGTCCAGGTGTTGTCAGAAACAGGATTACACCCAGGTGTTGTCAGAAACAGGATTAGATCCAGGTGTTGTCAGAAACAGGATTAGATCCAGGTGTTGTCAGAAACAGGATTAGATCCAGGTGTTGTCAGAAACTGGATTAGATCCAGGTGTTGTCAGAAACAGGATTAGATCCAGGTGTTGTCAGAAACAGGATTAGATCCAGGTGTTGTCAGAAACAGGATTATATCCAGGTGTTGTCAGAAACAGGATTAGATCCAGGTGTTGTCAGAAACAGGATATAACCTTTTAGAAGAGACATACTAAGAGCAGAATAAAACAGATTATGGTTTGAGATCAGTATTTCATTTTTGGCTTTTAAATTACATCAATGTTTATTTATTTATTAGATATTTTGCAGGATGAAATCTCATGAGACGCACCATATTGTTTTGAGCTAAACAAACAATTCTAAGTTACAAGAATAGTATGGCAACTACTCTCTAATAATAATTATAACTATGAAATATGAATGATACACTTTTTAAACATACCCTATCGTTCAAACGTTTGGGGTCACATAGAAATGTCCTTGATTTTGAAATAATTTTTTATTTTTTGGTCCATTAAAATGATCAGAAATACAGTGTAGACATTTTTTTTTACCTTTTTTAACTAGGCAAGTCAGTTAAGAACTGATTATTATTTTCAATGACGGTCTAGGAACAGTGGGTTAACTGCCTTGTTCAGGGGCAGAACGACAGATTTGTACCTTGTCAGCTCGGGGGTTTGAACTTGCAATCTTCCGGTTACTAGTCCTACACTCTAACCACTAGGCTACCCTGCCACCCCTACACTCTAACCACTAGGCTACCCTGCCGCCTCTACACTCTAACCACTAGGCTACCCTGCCACGTCTACACTCTAACCACACTCTAACCACTAGGCTACCCTGCCTCCTCTACACTCTAACCACTAGGCTACCCTGCCACCTCTACACTCTAACCACTAGGCTACCCTGCCGCCTCTACACTCTAACCACTAGGCTACCTGCCGTCCCTCCACTCTAACCACTAGGCTACCTGCCGTCCCTACACTCTAACCACTAGGCTACCCTGCCGTCCCTACACTCTTAACCACTAGGCTACCTGCCGTCCCTACACTCTAACCACTAGGCTACCTGCCGTCCCAACACTCTAACCACTAGGCTACCTGCCGTCCTTGCCACCCCTACACTCTAACCACTAGGCTACCCTGCCACCTCTACACTCTAACCACTAGGCTACCCTGCCACCTCTACACTCTAACCACTAGGCTACCCTGCCGCCTCTACAGTCTAACCACTAGGCTACCTGCCGTCCCTCCACTCTAACCACTAGGCTACCTGCCGTCCCTACACTCTAACCACTAGGCTACCCTGCCGTCCCTACACTCTAACCACTAGGCTACCTGCCGTCCCTACACTCTAACCACTAGGCTACATGCCGTCCCAACACTCTAACCACTAGGCTACCTGCCGTCCCTACACTCTAACCACTAGGCTACCCTGCCTCCTCTACACTCTAACCACTAGGCTACCCTGCCTCCTATACACTCTAAACACTAGGCTACCCTGCCGCCACTCCACTCTAACCACTAGGCTACCCTGCCGCCACTCAACTCTAACCACTAGGCTACCCTGCCGCCTCTACACTCTAACCACTAGGCTACCCTGTCTCCTCTACACTCTAAACACTAGGCTACCCTGCCGCCACTCCACTCTAACCACTAGGCTACCCTGCCGCCACTCAACTCTAACCACTAGGCTACCCTGCCGCCACTCAACTCTAACCACTAGGCTACCCTGCCGCCACTCAACTCTAACCACTAGGCTACCCTGCCGCCTCTACACTCTAACCACTAGGCTACCCTGCCACCTCTACACTCTAACCACTAGGCTACCCTGCCGCCTCTACACTCTAACCACTAGGCTACCCTGCCTCCTCTACACTCTAAACACTAGGCTACCCTGCCGCCACTACACTCTAACCACTAGGCTACCCTGCCTCCTCTACACTCTAAACACTAGGCTACCCTGCCGCCACTCCACTCTAACCACTAGGCTACCCTGCCGCCACTCAACTCTAACCACTAGGCTACCCTGCCGCCACTCAACTCTAACCACTAGGCTACCCTGCCTCTAACCACTAGGCTACCCTGCCGCCCCGTAAATGTGTAACGTTTGTTGTTGCATGAAGAAGGAGTGGACCAAAGCGCAGCGTGGTACGTGTTCATGATCATTTATTTAAACTGAACACTGAGACAAAATAACAAAATGGAACAAAACGAAACAGTTCTGTCTGGTGCAGAAACACAAAACAGAAAACAACTACCCACAAAACACAGAAAAGGCTACCTAAGTATGGTTCCCAGTCACGATAGACAGCTGTCCCTGATTGAGAACCATACCCGGCCAAAACAAAGAAATACAAAACATAGAGAAAGGAACATAGAATTCCCACCCACATCACACCCTGACCAAACCAAAATAGAGACATAAAAAGCTCTCTAAGGTCAGGGTGTGACAAAATGACTATCGTAGCTGGAAACGGCTGATTTTTTATGGAATATCTACATAGGCGTTCAGAGGCCCATTATCAGCAACCATCACTCCTGTGTTCCAATGGCACGTTGTGTTAGCTATTCCAAGTTTATCATTTTAAAAGGCTAATTGATCATTAGAAAACCCTTACGCCATTATGTTAGCACAACTGAAAACTGTTGTTCTGATTAAAGAAGCAATAAAACTGGCCTTCTTTAGACTAGTTGAGTATCTGGAACATCAGCATTTGTGGGTTCGATTACAGGCTCAAAATGGCCAGAAACAAAGAACATTCTTCTGAAACTCGTCAGTCTAATCTTGTTCTGAGAAATTAAGTTCTATTCCATGTGAGAAATTTCCAAGAAACTGAAGATCTTGGACAGCGCTGTGTAATACTCCCTTCACAGAATAGCGCAAACTGGCTCTAACCAGAATAGAAAGAGTGGGAGGCACCGGTGCACAACTGAGCAAGAGGACAAGTACATTAGAGTGTCTAGTTTGAGAAACAGACGCCTCACAAGTCCTCAACTGGCAGCTTCATTAAATAGTACCCGTAAAACACCAGTCTCAACGTCAACAGTGACGAGGTGACTCCTGGATGCTGCCCTTCTAGGAAGAGTTGCAAAGAAAAAGCCATATCTCAGACTGGCCAATAAAAAGAAAAGATTAAGATGGGAAAAAGAACAGAGACACTGAACAGAGGAACTCTGCCTAGAAGGCCAGCATCCCGGAGTCGCCTCTTCACTGTTGACGTTGAGACTGGACAGAGGGACTCTGCCTAGAAGGCCAGCATCCCGGAGTCGCCTCTTCACTGTTGACGTTGAGACTGGTGTTTTTGCTGGTACTATTTAATGAAGCTGCCAGTTGAGGACTTGTGAGGCGTCTGTTTCTCAAACACGACACTCTAATGTACTTCAATATCTTGGCAACTTCTCGCATGGAATAGCCTTAATTTCTCAGAACAAGAACAAACTGACGAGTTTCAGAAGAAAGTTCTTTGTTGCTGGCCATTTTGAGCCTGTAATCGAACCCACAAATGCTGATGCTCCAGATACTCAACTAGTCTAAAGAAGGCCAGTTTAATTGATTATTTAATCAGGACAACAACATGATAAACTTAGGATTGGCTAACACAACGTACCATTGGGAACACAGGAGTGATGGTTGCTGATAATGGGCCTCTGTACACCTATGTAGATAATTCCATTTAAAAAATCAGCCGTTTTCTGCTGCAATAGTCATTTACAACATTAACAATTTCTACACTGTTTTTCGTATACATTTTATGTTATTTTGATGGACAAAGAAAATGTGCCCTTCTTTCAAAAACAAGGACCTATCTAAGTGACCCTAAAACATTTGAAAGGGTAGTGTACAATGTTCTCCATCATACAACACGCTCACAACATTGTCTCTAATGCACAGTAGTAGTTTTAACCTACAACATATCAGAGCCTGTTTCAGTCCTTTATATATCACACACTCGTATTTCTGAGAGACAAAATATGGATGAAAGATTCCAAAATTAAATCCTGTGAAACTGTCTCATTTTGATATCTTCTTCTTTTAAACACACGATCCAACACAAACCTCCTGTTCTGTCTTTGGGCTATATGTTTTAATAATGAGATCATTCTCTGTGAAAAGTGTAGGGTGTGCATCCCAAATGGCACCCCTTTTCCCTTTATAGTGCACTACTTTTGACCAGGGTCCACAAGGCAATGGTCAAAAGTAGTGCACTACATAGGAAGTAGGGTTCCATTTGCGACGCAGCTTTAAGTCTTGCAAGTAATGCGTTTTCCTCATGTCAGGTTGTGCTGGTTTAATCTCAGCCTCATTACAGCTGGGGAGTCGAACAGCACAACCAGAACCCCTCTTCCCTGTGGCACTGAATTACCTTTCAACCACTGACCAGATGTCTGTCTGTCTGTCTGTCTGTCTGTCGCTCTCTCTCTCTCTCTCTCTCTCTCTCTCTCTGTCTGTCGCTCTCTCTCTCTGTCTGTCGCTCGCTCTCTCGGTCTCCCTCTCTATGTCGCTCTCTCTCTCACGCGCTTGCTCTCTGTCTTTATAGTGTGTAGTGTGGTGCTCTTTATAGTGTGTAGTGTGGTCTTTATAGTGTGTAGTGTGGTCTTTATAGTGTGCAGTGTAGTACTCTTTATAGTGTGTAGTGTAGTGTACTCTTTATAGTGTGCAGTGTGGTCTTTATAGTGTGTAGTGTGCTCTTTATAGTGTGCAGTGTGGTCTTTATAGTGTGCAGTGTGGTCTTTATAGTGTGTAGTGTAGTACTCTTTATAGTGTGTAGTGTACTCTTTATAGTGTGTAGTGTGGTGCTCTTTATAGTGTGTAGTGTGGTCTTTATAGTGTGTAGTGTACTCTTTATAGTGTGTAGTGTGGTCTTTATAGTGTGTAGTGTGGTCTTTATAGTGTGTAGTGTAGTACTCTTTATAGTGTGTAGTGTGGTCTTTATAGTGTGTAGTGTGGTCTTTATAGTGTGTAGTGTGGTCTTTATAGTGTGTAGTGTACTCTTTATAGTGTGTAGTGTGGTCTTTATAGTGTGTAGTGTGGTCTTTATAGTGTGTAGTGTGGTCTTTATAGTGTGTAGTGTACTCTTTATAGTGTGTAGTGTACTCTTTATAGTGTGTAGTGTGGTCTTTATAGTGTGTAGTGTGGTCTTTATAGTGTGTAGTGTACTCTTTATAGTGTGTAGTGTACTCTTTATAGTGTGTAGTGTACTCTTTATAGTGTGTAGTGTGGTCTTTATAGTGTGTAGTGTGGTCTTTATAGTGTGTAGTGTAGTACTCTTTATAGTGTGTAGTGTGCTCTTTATAGTGTGTAGTGTACTCTTTATAGTATGTAGTGTGGTGCTCTTTATAGTGTGTAGTGTGCTCTTTATAGTGTGTAGTGTGGTCTTTATAGTGTGTAGTGTACTCTTTATAGTGTGTAGTGTGGTCTTTATAGTGTGTAGTGTACTCTTTATAGTGTGTAGTGTAGTACTCTTTATAGTGTGTAGTGTAGTGTACTCTTTATAGTGTGTAGTGTGGTCTTTATAGTGTGTAGTGTGGTCTTTATAGTGTGTAGTGTGCTCTTTATAGTGTGTAGTGTACTCTTTATAGTGTGTAGTGTGGTCTTTATAGTGTGTAGTGTGGTCTTTATAGTGTGTAGTGTGGTCTTTATAGTGTGTAGTGTGGTCTTTATAGTGTGTAGTGTAGTACTCTTTATAGTGTGTAGTGTGGTCTTTATAGTGTGTAGTGTGGTCTTTATAGTGTGTAGTGTACTCTTTATAGTGTGTAGTGTACTCTTTATAGTGTGTAGTGTGGTCTTTATAGTGTGTAGTGTAGTACTCTTTATAGTGTGTAGTGTGGTCTTTATAGTGTGTAGTGTGGTCTTTATAGTGTGTAGTGTGGTCTTTATAGTGTGTAGTGTGGCCTTTATAGTGTGTAGTGTACTCTTTATAGTGTGTAGTGTACTCTTTATAGTGTGTAGTGTGGTCTTTATAGTGTGTAGTGTAGTACTCTTTATAGTGTGTAGTGTGGTCTTTATAGTGTGTAGTGTGGTCTTTATAGTGTGTAGTGTGGTCTTTATAGTGTGTAGTGTGGTACTCTTTATAGTGTGTAGTGTAGTGTACTCTTTATAGTGTGTAGTGTACTCTTTATAGTGTGTAGTGTGGTCTTTATAGTGTGTAGTGTGGTCTTTATAGTGTGTAGTGTGGTCTTTATAGTGTGTAGTGTGGTCTTTATAGTGTGTAGTGTAGTACTCTTTATAGTGTGTAGTGTGGTCTTTATAGTGTGTAGTGTGCTCTTTATAGTGTGTAGTGTGGTCTTTATAGTGTGTAGTGTAGTACTCTTTATAGTGTGTAGTGTGGTCTTTATAGTGTGTAGTGTGGTCTTTATAGTGTGTAGTGTACTCTTTATAGTGTGTAGTGTGGTCTTTATAGTGTGTAGTGTAGTACTCTTTATAGTGTGTAGTGTGGTCTTTATAGTGTGTAGTGTGGTCTTTATAGTGTGTAGTGTACTCTTTATAGTGTGTAGTGTGGTCTTTATAGTGTGTAGTGTGGTCTTTATAGTGTGTAGTGTAGTACTCTTTATAGTGTGTAGTGTAGTGTACTCTTTATAGTGTGTAGTGTGGTCTTTATAGTGTGTAGTGTGGTCTTTATAGTGTGTAGTGTAGTGTACTCTTTATAGTGTGTAGTGTGGTCTTTATAGTGTGTAGTGTGGTCTTTATAGTGTGTAGTGTAGTACTCTTTATAGTGTGTAGTGTGGTCTTTATAGTGTGTAGTGTGCTCTTTATAGTGTGTAGTGTGCTCTTTATAGTGTGTAGTGTGGTCTTTATAGTGTGTAGTGTGGTCTTTATAGTGTGTAGTGTGGTCTTTATAGTGTGTAGTGTGCTCTTTATAGTGTGTAGTGTGGTCTTTATAGTGTGTAGTGTACTCTTTATAGTGTGTAGTGTACTCTTTATAGTGTGTAGTGTAGTACTCTTTATAGTGTGTAGTGTGGTCTTTATAGTGTGTAGTGTGCTCTTTATAGTGTGTAGTGTGCTCTTTATAGTGTGTAGTGTGGTCTTTATAGTGTGTAGTGTGGTCTTTATAGTGTGTAGTGTGGTCTTTATAGTGTGTAGTGTGCTCTTTATAGTGTGTAGTGTGGTCTTTATAGTGTGTAGTGTGGTCTTTATAGTGTGTAGTGTGGTCTTTATAGTGTGTAGTGTGCTCTTTATAGTGTGTAGTGTACTCTTTATAGTGTGTAGTGTGGTCTTTATAGTGTGTAGTGTGGTCTTTATAGTGTGTAGTGTGGTCTTTATAGTGTGTAGTGTGGTCTTTATAGTGTGTAGTGTGCTCTTTATAGTGTGTAGTGTGCTCTTTATAGTGTGTAGTGTGCTCTTTATAGTGTGTAGTGTAGTACTCTTTATAGTGTGTAGTGTGGTCTTTATACTGTGTAGTGTGGTCTTTATAGTGTGTAGTGTGGTCTTTATAGTGTGGTCTTTATAGTGTGTAGTGTAGTGTACTCTTTATAGTGTGTAGTGTGGTCTTTATAGTGTGTAGTGTGGTCTTTATAGTGTGTAGTGTGGTCTTTATAGTGTGTAGTGTGGTCTTTATAGTGTGTAGTGTGGTCTTTATAGTGTGTAGTGTGGTCTTTATAGTGTGCAGTGTAGTACTCTTTATAGTGTGTAGTGTGGTCTTTATAGTGTGTAGTGTACTCTTTATAGTGTGTAGTGTGGTCTTTATAGTGTGTAGTGTGGTCTTTATAGTGTATAGTGTGGTCTTTATAGTGTGTAGTGTGGTCTTTATAGTGTGTAGTGTGGTCTTTATAGTGTGTAGTGTGGTCTTTATAGTGTGTAGTGTGCTCTTTATAGTGTGTAGTGTGGTCTTTATAGTGTGTAGTGTGCTCTTTATAGTGTGTAGTGTGCTCTTTATAGTGTGTAGTGTGGTCTTTATAGTGTGTAGTGTGGTCTTTATAGTGTGTAGTGTGGTCTTTATAGTGTGTAGTGTGGTCTTTATAGTGTGTAGTGTGCTCTTTATAGTGTGTAGTGTGCTCTTTATAGTGTGTAGTGTGCTCTTTATAGTGTGCAGTGTAGTACTCTTTTTAGTGTGTAGTGTGCTCTTTATAGTGTGTAGTGTGGTCTTTATAGTGTGTAGTGTGCTCTTTATAGTGTGTAGTGTGGTCTTTATAGTGTGTAGTGTGGTCTTTATAGTGTGTAGTGTGGTCTTTATAGTGTGTAGTGTGGTCTTTATAGTGTGTAGTGTGGTACTCTTTATAGTGTGTAGTGTAGTGTACTCTTTATAGTGTGTAGTGTGGTCTTTATAGTGTGTAGTGTGGTCTTTATAGTGTGTAGTGTGGTCTTTATAGTGTGTAGTGTGGTCTTTATAGTGTGTAGTGTGCTCTTTATAGTGTGTAGTGTGCTCTTTATAGTGTGTAGTGTGGTCTTTATAGTGTGTAGTGTGCTCTTTATAGTGTGTAGTGTGCTCTTTATAGTGTGTAGTGTGCTCTTTATAGTGTGTAGTGTGGTCTTTATAGTGTGTAGTGTACTCTTTATAGTGTGTAGTGTGCTCTTTATAGTGTGTAGTGTGCTCTTTATAGTGTGTAGTGTGGTCTTTATAGTGTGTAGTGTGGTCTTTATAGTGTGTAGTGTGGTCTTTATAGTGTGTAGTGTGGTCTTTATAGTGTGTAGTGTGGTCTTTATAGTGTGTAGTGTGCTCTTTATAGTGTGTAGTGTGCTCTTTATAGTGTGTAGTGTGCTCTTTATAGTGTGTAGTGTGGTCTTTGTAGTGTGTAGTGTGCTCTTTATAGTGTGTAGTGTTTGGACTGAAAGTGTAGGGATGTTTGCATGCTTACTGCACCGTGACCAGAAAATAATGAGGAACCTTCAGGGTTCTTTCTCCCGTTGCTGTATCTATTAAACTGCTGGGGGGAACACGGTCTCAATTGGTTTCCCCAAAATGTTTCACCTTACAAAATGTAATCATTTTTTTAAAAAAGACAACAGAAAAACACCTCTTTTACACTGATTTTTAATGGCACTGTCAGTGTTTTATTGTTGCTCTTAAATGTCTTTCTTTATGTTGGCTGAAGCTCCAGTAGCAGGACATTACTTCTAACATACTTGCTGCATCTTCTACACTATGTTACATATGTAAATATATATATATATATTACACTATATTATATATGTAAATATATATATACATTACACTATATTATATATGTAAATATATATATATATATTCTACACTATATTATATATGTAAATATATATATATATATTCTACACTATGTTATATATGTAAATATATATATACATTACACTATATTATATATGTAAATATATATATATATATTCTACACTATGTTATATATGTAATTATATATATATATTACACTATATTATATATGTAAATATATATATATATTCTACACTATGTTATATATGTAAATATATATATATATATTCTACACTATGTTATATATGTAATTATATATATATATTACACTATATTATATATGTAAATATATATATATATATTCTACACTATGTTATATATGTAATTATATATATATATATTCTACACTATGTTATATATGTAATTATATATATATATATTCTACACTATGTTATATATGTAAATATATATATATATATTCTACACTATGTTATATATGTAATTATATATATATATATTCTACACTATGTTATATATGTAAATATATATATATATATTCTACACTATGTTATATATGTAATTATATATATATATATTCTACACTATGTTATATATGTAAATATATATATATATATTCTACACTATGTTATATATGTAATTATATATATATATATTCTACACTATGTTATATATGTAATTATATATATATATTACACTATATTATATATGTAAATATATATATATATATTCTACACTATGTTATATATGTAAATATATATATATATATTTTACACTATGTGCCATAACATCATCCAGGCAGGCTTTTATGTGTATTGTATTGCACAGTCTGTGACCCCATACAGTTACCACTTCAGACAGAAAGACACACAAAGATCATTAAACAATACCTACACAAATATCCCAATGTTCCCCTTTGTATTCTGTACCTTCCACATCCTACACGACTTCCACTTGTTTTATTTAAGCAACCACGAACATGATAAATATTGTGCCTGGCTTCAGATTGAGTTATTAAAATGCTTATGAAGATTTATGTACGGCTCTACGTCTGCGGTGTCCTCTGGGGCTCTAGTGAAATGGTAGTGGGTGTCCCTGTACCCTCTGGGGCTCTAGTGGAATGGTAGTGGGTGTCCCTGTACCCTCTGGGGCTCTAGTGGAATGGTAGTGGGTGTCCCTGTACCCTCTGGGGCTCTAGTGGAATGGTAGTGGGTGTCCCTGTACCCTCTGGGGCTCTAGTGGAATGGTAGTGGGTGTCACTGTACCCTCGCTGCCTCGCCTCACGCTCTGCCCCCCCCCACTGTGTCTGTAGTGGGTGTCACTGTACCCTCGCTGCCTCGCCTCACGCTCTGGTCCCCACTGTGTCTGTAGTGGGTGTCACTGTACCCTCGCTGCCTCGCCTCACGCTCTGGTCCCCACTGTGTCTGTAGTGGGTGTCACTGTACCCTCGCTGCCTCGCCTCACGCTCTGCCCCCCCCCACTGTGTCTGTAGTGGGTGTCACTGTACCCTCGCTGCCTCGCCCCACGCTCTGGTCCCCACTGTGTCTGTAGTGGGTGTCACTGTACCCTCGCTGCCTCGCCTCACGCTCTGGTCCCCACTGTGTCTGTAGTGGGTGTCACTGTACCCTCGCTGCCTCGCCTCACGCTCTGCCCCCCCCCCACTGTGTCTGTAGTGGGTGTCACTGTACCCTCGCTGCCTCGCCTCACGCTCTGGTCCCCACTGTGTCTGTAGTGGGTGTCACTGTACCCTCGCTGCCTCGCCTCACGCTCTGGTCCCCACTGTGTCTGTAGTGGGTGTCACTGTACCCTCGCTGCCTCGCCTCACGCTCTGGTCCCCACTGTGTCTGTAGTGGGTGTCACTGTACCCTCGCTGCCTCGCCTCACGCTCTGCCCCCCCCCCACTGTGTCTGTAGTGGGTGTCACTGTACCCTCGCTGCCTCGCCTCACGCTCTGGTCCCCACTGTGTCTGTAGTGGGTGTCACTGTACCCTCGCTGCCTCGCCTCACGCTCTGGTCCCCACTGTGTCTGTAGTGGGTGTCACTGTACCCTCGCTGCCTCGCCTCACGCTCTGCCCCCCCCCACTGTGTCTGTAGTGGGTGTCACTGTACCCTCGCTGCCTCGCCTCACGCTCTGCCCCCCCCCACTGTGTCTGTAGTGGGTGTCACTGTACCCTCGCTGCCTCGCCTCACGCTCTGCCCCCCCCCACTGTGTCTGTAGTGGGTGTCACTGTACCCTCGCTGCCTCGCCTCACGCTCTGCCCCCCCCCACTGTGTCTGTAGTGGGTGTCACTGTACCCTCGCTGCCTCGCCTCACGCTCTGGTCCCCACTGTGTCTGTAGTGGGTGTCACTGTACCCTCGCTGCCTCGCCTCACGCTCTGCCCCCCCCCACTGTGTCTGTAGTGGGTGTCACTGTACCCTCGCTGCCTCGCCTCATGCTCTGGTCCCCACTGTGTCTGTAGTGGGTGTCACTGTACCCTCGCTGCCTCGCCTCACGCTCTGGTCCCCACTGTGTCTGTAGTGGGTGTCACTGTACCCTCGCTGCCTCGCCTCACGCTCTGCCCCCCCCCCCACTGTGTCTGTAGTGGGTGTCACTGTACCCTCGCTGCCTCGCCTCACGCTATGGTCCCCACTGTGTCTGTAGTGGGTGTCACTGTACCCTCGCTGCCTCGCCTCACGCTCTGGTCCCCACTGTGTCTGTAGTGGGTGTCACTGTACCCTCGCTGCCTCGCCTCACGCTCTGGTCCCCACTGTGTCTGTAGTGGTGTCACTGTACCCTCGCTGCCTCGCCTCACGCTCTGGTCCCCACTGTGTCTGTAGTGGTGTCACTGTACCCTCGCTGCCTCGCCTCACGCTCTGCCCCCCCACTGTGTCTGTAGTGGTGTCACTGTACCCTCGCTGCCTCGCCTCACGCTCTGCCCCCCCACTGTGTCTGTAGTGGGTGTCACTGTACCCTCGCTGCCTCGCCTCACGCTCTGGTCCCCACTGTGTCTGTAGTGGGTGTCACTGTACCCTCGCTGCCTCGCCTCACGCTCTGGTCCCCACTGTGTCTGTAGTGGGTGTCACTGTACCCTCGCTGCCTCGCCTCACGCTCTGCCCCCCCCCCACTGTGTCTGTAGTGGGTGTCACTGTACCCTCGCTGCCTCGCCTCACGCTCTGGTCCCCCCCACTGTGTCTGTAGTGGGTGTCACTGTACCCTCGCTGCCTCGTCTCACGCTCTGGTCCCCACTGTGTCTGTAGTGGGTGTCACTGTACCCTCGCTGCCTCGCCTCACGCTCTGCCCCCCCCCCACTGTGTCTGTAGTGGGTGTCACTGTACCCTCGCTGCCTCGCCTCACGCTCTGGTCCCCACTGTGTCTGTAGTGGGTGTCACTGTACCCTCGCTGCCTCGCCTCACGCTCTGGTCCCCACTGTGTCTGTAGTGGGTGTCACTGTACCCTCGCTGCCTCGCCTCACGCTCTGGTCCCCACTGTGTCTGTAGTGGGTGTCACTGTACCCTCGCTGCCTCGCCTCACGCTCTGCCCCCCCCCCACTGTGTCTGTAGTGGGTGTCACTGTACCCTCGCTGCCTCGCCTCACGCTCTGCCCCCCCCCACTGTGTCTGTAGTGGGTGTCACTGTACCCTCGCTGCCTCGCCTCACGCTCTGCCCCCCCCCACTGTGTCTGTAGTGGGTGTCACTGTACCCTCGCTGCCTCGCCTCACGCTCTGGTCCCCACTGTGTCTGTAGTGGGTGTCACTGTACCCTCGCTGCCTCGCCTCACGCTCTGCCCCCCCCCACTGTGTCTGTAGTGGGTGTCACTGTACCCTCGCTGCCTCGCCTCACGCTCTGGTCCCCACTGTGTCTGTAGTGGGTGTCACTGTACCCTCGCTGCCTCGCATCACGCTCTGCCCCCCCCCACTGTGTCTGTAGTGGGTGTCACTGTACCCTCGCTGCCTCGCCTCACGCTCTGCCCCCCCCCACTGTGTCTGTAGTGGGTGTCACTGTACCCTCGCTGCCTCGCCTCACGCTCTGGTCCCCACTGTGTCTGTAGTGGGTGTCACTATACCCTCGCTGCCTCGCCTCACGCTCTGGTCCCCACTGTGTCTGTAGTGGGTGTCACTGTACCCTCGCTGCCTCGCCTCACGCTCTGCCCCCCCCCACTGTGTCTGTAGTGGGTGTCACTGTACCCTCGCTGCCTCGCCTCACGCTCTGCCCCCCCCCACTGTGTCTGTAGTGGGTGTCACTGTACCCTCGCTGCCTCGCCTCACGCTCTGCCCCCCCCCACTGTGTCTGTAGTGGGTGTCACTGTACCCTCGCTGCCTCGCCTCACGCTCTGGTCCCCACTGTGTCTGTAGTGGGTGTCACTGTACCCTCGCTGCCTCGCCTCACGCTCTGCCCCCCCCCACTGTGTCTGTAGTGGGTGTCACTGTACCCTCGCTGCCTCGCCTCATGCTCTGGTCCCCACTGTGTCTGTAGTGGGTGTCACTGTACCCTCGCTGCCTCGCCTCACGCTCTGGTCCCCACTGTGTCTGTAGTGGGTGTCACTGTACCCTCGCTGCCTCGCCTCACGCTCTGCCCCCCCCCCACTGTGTCTGTAGTGGGTGTCACTGTACCCTCGCTGCCTCGCCTCACGCTATGGTCCCCACTGTGTCTGTAGTGGGTGTCACTGTACCCTCGCTGCCTCGCCTCACGCTCTGGTCCCCACTGTGTCTGTAGTGGGTGTCACTGTACCCTCGCTGCCTCGCCTCACGCTCTGGTCCCCACTGTGTCTGTAGTGGTGTCACTGTACCCTCGCTGCCTCGCCTCACGCTCTGGTCCCCACTGTGTCTGTAGTGGTGTCACTGTACCCTTGCTGCCTCGCCTCACGCTCTGCCCCCCCACTGTGTCTGTAGTGGTGTCACTGTACCCTCGCTGCCTCGCCTCACGCTCTGCCCCCCCACTGTGTCTGTAGTGGGTGTCACTGTACCCTCGCTGCCTCGCCTCACGCTCTGGTCCCCACTGTGTCTGTAGTGGGTGTCACTGTACCCTCGCTGCCTCGCCTCACGCTCTGGTCCCCACTGTGTCTGTAGTGGGTGTCACTGTACCCTCGCTGCCTCGCCTCACGCTCTGCCCCCCCCCCACTGTGTCTGTAGTGGGTGTCACTGTACCCTCGCTGCCTCGCCTCACGCTCTGGTCCCCCCCACTGTGTCTGTAGTGGGTGTCACTGTACCCTCGCTGCCTCGCCTCACGCTCTGCCCCCCCCCACTGTGTCTGTAGTGGGTGTCACTGTACCCTCGCTGCCTCGCCTCACGCTCTGCCCCCCCCCCCCCCCACTGTGTCTGTAGTGGGTGTCACTGTACCCTCGCTGCCTCGCCTCACGCTCTGGTCCCCACTGTGTCTGTAGTGGGTGTCACTGTACCCTCGCTGCCTCGCCTCACGCTCTGGTCCCCACTGTGTCTGTAGTGGGTGTCACTGTACCCTCGCTGCCTCGCCTCACGCTCTGGTCCCCACTGTGTCTGTAGTGGGTGTCACTGTACCCTCGCTGCCTCGCCTCACGCTCTGCCCCCCCCCCACTGTGTCTGTAGTGGGTGTCACTGTACCCTCGCTGCCTCGCCTCACGCTCTGGTCCCCCCCACTGTGTCTGTAGTGGGTGTCACTGTACCCTCGCTGCCTCGCCTCACGCTCTGCCCCCCCCCACTGTGTCTGTAGTGGGTGTCACTGTACCCTCGCTGCCTCGCCTCACGCTCTGCCCCCCCCCCCCCCACTGTGTCTGTAGTGGGTGTCACTGTACCCTCGCTGCCTCGCCTCACGCTCTGGTCCCCACTGTGTCTGTAGTGGGTGTCACTGTACCCTCGCTGCCTCGCCTCACGCTCTGGTCCCCACTGTGTCTGTAGTGGGTGTCACTGTACCCTCGCTGCCTCGCCTCACGCTCTGGTCCCCACTGTGTCTGTAGTGGGTGTCACTGTACCCTCGCTGCCTCGCCCCACGCTCTGGTCCCCACTGTGTCTGTAGTGGGTGTCACTGTACCCTCGCTGCCTCGCCCCACGCTCTGGTCCCCACTGTGTCTGTAGTGGTGTCATTAGGTTCCTCATGCTCTGCCCCCCCACTGTGTCTGTAGTGGGGTCATTAGGTCCCTCAGGCTCCGCCCCCCACTGTGTCTGTAGTGGTGTCATTAGGTCCCTCAGGCTCCGCCCCACTGTGTCTGTAGTGGTGTCATTAGGTTCCTCACGCTCTGCCCCCCCACTGTGTCTGTAGTGGTGTCTTTAGGTCCCTCAGGCTCCGCCCCACTGTGTCTGTAGTGGTGTCATTAGGTCCCTCAGGCTACGCCCCCCCCCCAACCACCCACCTCCTCAGAATCTGCCCCAATATTTATCATCCTCTTCTCTCTACAGAGTCATGATGCCATCCCCAGTCTCTTCTTCTCTCTACAGAGCCATGATGCCATCCCCCGTCTCTTCTTCTCTCTACAGAGTCATGATGCCATCCCCAGTCTCTTCTTCTCTCTACAGAGTCATGATGCCATCCCCAGTCTCTTCTTCTCTCTACAGAGTCATGATGCCATCCCCCGTCTCTTCTTCTCTCTACAGAGTCATGATGCCATTCCCAGTCTCCTCTTCTCTCTACAGAGTCATGATGCCATCCCCAGTCTCTTCTTCTCTCTACAGAGTCATGATGCCATCCCCAGTCTCTTCTTCTCTCTACAGAGTCATGATGCCATCCCCCGTCTCTTCTTCTCTCTACAGAGTCATGATGCCACCCCCAGTCTCTTCTTCTCTCTACAGAGTCATGATGCCATCCCCAGTCTCCTCTTCTCTCTACAGAGCCATGATGCCATCCCCCGTCTCTTCTTCTCTCTACAGAGTCATGATGCCATCCCCAGTCTCCTCTTCTCTCTACAGAGTCATGATGCCATCCCCAGTCTCCTCTTCTCTCTACAGAGTCATGATGCCATTCCCAGTCTCCTCTTCTCTCTACAGAGTCATGATGCCATCACCAGTCTCCTTCTCTCTACAGAGTCATGATGCCATCCCGTCTCCTCTTCTCTCTACAGAGTCATGATGCAATCCCCAGTCTCCTCTTCTCTCTACAGAGTCATGATGCAATCCCCAGTCTCCTCTTCTCTCTACAGAGTCATGATGCCATCCCCAGTCTCCTCTTCTCTCTACAGAGTCATGATGCCACCCCCAGTCTCTTCTTCTCTCTACAGAGTCATGATGCCACCCCCAGTCTCTTCTTCTCTCTACAGAGTCATGATGCCATCCACAGTCTCTTCTTCTCTCTACAGATAACAGCCACCCCTGTCTTCCCTCCAGCTCTAACACAGAAAGGTACCAGATTAATTTAACTAGAGTAATCCCTCTCCCATTTGGTCAGTTTGTTCCGTTCAGAATCCAATAACACAACTGTCAGCGTTGCCCTTATATATATATATATATATATATATATATATATAGCCCCTATATATATATATATATATATATATATATATATATATATATATAGAGAGAGAGAGAGAGAGAGAGAGAGAGAGAGAGAGAGAGAGAGAGAGAGAGAGAGAGAGAGAGAGAGAGAGAGAGAGAGAGAGAGAGAGAGAGAGAGAGAGAGAGAGAGAGAGAGAGAGAGAGAGAGAGAGAGAGAGAGAGAGAGAGAGAGAGAGAGAGAGAGAGAGAGAGAGAGAGAGAGAGAGAGAGAGAGAGAGAGATTCTGCAGGCTGGTGTTGACTTCCTGCCAGTTCACTGGTGTTGACTTCCTGTCAGTTCACTGGTGTTGACTTCCTGCCAGTTCACTGGTGTTGACTTCCTGCCAGCTCACTGGTGTTGACTTCCGGTCAGTTCACTGGTGTTGACTTCCTATCAGTTCACTGGTGTTGACTTCCTATCAGTTCACTGGTGTTGACTTCCTGCCGGCTCACTGGTGTTGACTTCCTGTCGGTTCACTGGTGTTGACAGAACAGTCTGCTAATGCAGCAGACCATGCTCAGGAGTTGTGAAACAGGAATACTTTGGCTCTAATATTGTTGTCTTTATGGTTGCTGTATATACTGCTCAGGTGAACCTTTCTCTTGTATGGAGAGGAGGGACCACAACAAACTACCTGTTTTGAATTTCTCTCTGATCCTCCTCAACCGATATTCCACACAGTGCTGGGAAATGATTTAGTCTCCCTCGGAAAGAAGCCCTGTGCAGCAATCCATAAACTCATGAACATCCTTAGATGACAGAGGGATGCAGTGGGGAGAGAGAGAGGGAGGATGGAGAGCAAAAGAGAGAGTTGGGAAGAGATGGAGGAAGAGGGTGGGGGAAAGGAAGAAAGAGGCAGAAAGAGAGAGAATAGAGAGGGATGATGAATAGTAAAAGCAGTGTGAGCTCATTGAATCCCAGCATGGGTCTGCACTGAACCCCCGACCGTTAGAGAGCCGGAAGACACAGACATACTGTATGAATCTCAGACTGCTTCTGTTCTGCAGTTTGTGCTTCCCTCTCCCCTCTCTCACCCAGGGAGCTCTCAACCTGCTTGGCCCATCACTAGAGTGTGTTTTCTCTCCTCTTTCTCTTCTCTCTTTCCCCCCTCTCGCTCTCTCTATCTCTCTCTCTCTCCTCTCTCTCTCTCCTCTCTCTCCCCCCTCTCTCCTCTCTCTCTCTCTCTCTCTCCTCTCTCTCCCCCCTATCACCTCTCTCTCTCACCCAGGGGGCTCTCAACCTGCTCTTCCTCCTCTCCAACACCAAATGGTGAATCTGACTCCAGCATATTGCATCGCTGCATGCTGTTTCATCTAAGTGATATACAGTAGAATGTTTTTTTAGTTGATGGTAAAACAGATACTGTTGCTCGTAGTCAGTTTGTAGCCATTGGAAGTGGCAAGTGCAATAGTACGTTCCACAGAGAGAGGGGATATTACAGGGTCATCTATAACTTCAGCCTTACCATTTTACATGGCATTGTATGTACATACATATCCACAGACATGACTGCAACGGTTCTGAATGGTGAATTTACTATTACTGTTAAAAGGAGGGCTGTTGTTTCATACCTGTTGTAATAATGGCAGTCATGTTGAGACCTCTCTCTGTGTGTTCTATCATGATGAGACCTCTCTCTCTCTGTGTTCTATTATGATGAGACCTCTCTCTCTGTGTGTTCTATTATGATGAGACCTCATGACTGCCATGTGTTCTATCATGATGAGACCTCTCTCTGTGTGTTCTATCATGATGAGACCTCTCTCTGTGTTATATCATGATGAGACATCTCTATGTGTGTTCTATCATGATGAGACCTCTCTCTGTGTGTTCTATCATGATGAGACCTCTCTCTCTGTGTTCTATCATGATGAGACCTCTCTCTGTGTGTTCTATCATGATGAGACCTCTCTCTGTGTGTTCTATCATGTTGAGACCTCTCTCTGTGTGTTCTAAGGAGGTGAGGCAATATATAGGCCAATAGTGGGGAAGTAATTACAATTTAGCAATTTACACTGGAGTGATAGATGTGCAGATGAGGATATGCAAGTAGAAATACTGGTGTGCAAAAGAGCAGAAAAACTAAAACAAATATGGGGATGAGGTAGTTAGTTGGTTGGATGGGATATTTACAGATGGGCTGTGTACAGCTGCAGCGATCGGTAAGCTGCTCTGACAGCTGATGCTTAAAGTTAGTGAGGGAGATATGAGTCTCCAGCTTCAGTGATTTTTGCAATTCGTTCCAGTCATTGGCAGCAGAGAACTGGAAGGAAAGGCGGCCAAAGGAGGTGTTGGCTTTGGGGATGACCAGTGAGATATACCTGCTGGATCGCGTGCTACGGATGGGTGTTGCTATGGTGACCAGTCAGCTGAGATAAGGCGGAGCTTTACCTATCAATGACTTATAAATGACCTGGAGCCAGTGGGTTTGGCGACGAATATGTAGTGAGGGCCAGCCAATGAGAGCGTACAGGTCACAGTGGTGGTTAGTATATGGGGCTTTGGTGACAAAACGGATGCCACTGTGATAGACTGCATCATATTTGCTGAGTAGAGTGTTGGAGGCTATTTTGTAAATGACATCGCCGAAGTCGGGGATCGGTAGGATGGTCAGTTTTACGAGGGTAAGTTTGGCAGCATGAGTAAAGGATGCTTTGTTGTAAAATAGGAAGCCAATTCTAGATTTAACTTTGGATTGGAGATGCTTAATGTGAGTCTGGAAGGAGAGTTTACAGTCTAACCAGACACTTAGGTACTTGTAGTTGTCCACATATTCTAAGTCAGAACCGTCCAGAGTAGTGATGCTGGGCGGGCGGGCAGGTGCAGGCAGCGATCGGTTGAAGAGCATGCATTTAATTTTACTTGCATTGAAGAGCAGTTGGAGGCCACGGAAGGAGAGTTGTATGGCATTGAAGCTCGTCTGGAGGTTAGTTAACACAGTGTTCAAAGAAGGGCCAGAAGTATACAGAATGGTGTCGTCTGCGTAGAAGTGGATCAGAGACTCACCAGCAGCAAGAGCGGCATCATTGATGTTTACAGAGAAAAGTGTCGGCCCGAGAATTGAACCCTGTGGCACCCCCATGGAGACTGCCAGAGGTCCGGACAACAGGCCCTTCGATGTTGAGACCTCTCTGTGTGTTCTACCTATTGCATTGTATGGCATTCTGTATTATAACCACATCAAGGTCTGGACCATTAAAAAGCAGAGCTCTTGTTCCATCTTCTAATGATGACAGTCATGTTGAGACCTCTGTGTGTTCCAGCTATAGTTCATTAGATGAGTGTTATAGTACTGCTGCATGTATTCTGTAGGCTCTGTCTCTGGCTGTCTGTCTCTGTCTCTGTCTGTCTCTGTCTCTGTCTCTGTCTCTGGCTGTCTGTCTCTGTCTGGCTGTCTGTCTCTCGTCTGTCTGTCTCGGTGTCTCTGTCTCAGTCTCTCTGTCTCTCTGTCTTTCTGTCTGGGTGTCTCTGTCTGTCTGTCTCTGTCGCGAAGTCTCTGTCTCTCTCCAGAGGTTACTGTTTCTTAGCAAATCCAATGCTGGCTGTAATCAACAAAATTATCCAAGGGAAGGCTCTGATTGGCTACTGTGATCCAACCTGTGACTTCTCTGCCAAGTCTGTGATTTGGCTGTGGCATTCAAAAAGATGAGGTGTGTGTCCCAATTGGCACCCTATTCCCTATGTAGTGCACTACTTTAGACCAGGACCAAATGGAACCCTATTCCCTATGTAGTGCACTACTTTAGACCAGGGCCAATTGGCACCCTATTCCCTATGTAGTGCACTACTTTAGACCAGGACCAAATGGAACCCTATTCCCTATGTAGTGCACTACTTTTAACCAGGCCTCATGGAACTCTTATCGATAGAAGGCCCTATGTAGGGAATAGGGTGCCATTTGGGACGCAAATAGGTAAAGAGAATTGATTTGATGTAGGATCTTAATTTGAGCCAGTTTACTACAGAATGAAAATAATCCTGCAGCTACAAGAAATGTAAATATAAATATAAATAATTTGTAAAAAATTTGGAGAGGTAGTCGGAAATTGGAAATGACAAACTTCAGAAAGCCTTTTCAACCTCATACTCCACAAGCTTTAAATGTCCTGCATCGCTGGAAAGTTCTCCTGCAAGAGGCTGATCAAAGTAAGATCTTACACCTGTATGTTATGACATGATGGCACATAGGTAGGTCTGTTTTCCTGTACTGCTGGACGTGGGACAGCGTGTTTTACTGTTCAGATGGATGACAGCTTGTTTTACTGTTCAGATGGATGACAGCTTGTTTTACTGTTCAGATGGATGACAGCTTGTTTTACTGTTCAGATGGATGACAGCTTGTTTTACTGTTCAGATGGATGACAGCTTGTTTTACTGTTCAGATGGATGACAGCTTGTTTTACTGTTCAGATGGATGACAGCGTGTTTTACTGTTCAGATGGGATGACAGCTTGTTTTACTGTTCAGATGGATGACAGCTTGTTTTACTGTTCAGATGGATGACAGCTTGTTTTACTGTTCAGATGGATGACAGCTTGTTTTACTGTTCAGATGGATGACAGCGTGTTTTACTGTTCATTTGGATGACAGCTTGTTTTACTGTTCAGATGGATGACAGCTTGTTTTACTGTTCAGATGGATGACAGCTTGTTTTACTGTTCAGATGGATGACAGCTTGTTTTACTGTTCAGATGGATGGCAGCTTGTTTTACTGTTCAGATGGATGACAGCTTGTTTTACTGTTCAGATGGATGACAGCTTGTTTTACTGTTCAGATGGATGACAGCTTGTTTAACTGTTCAGATGGATGTTTGACAGCTTGAGGATTTAATTCCTGCTTGTTGTTGTATACGTCTATACTGTGTCTTGATCGTTGACATCATAGGATGATGCTATAACATATAAACTATTAATCATACATAATTATAAACATGTCTTGAGCATTTTTCAAACATATGTTACACCTACTTCTGAGAGAAGCTGCGTTTTGTGTTTTAATTCTGGTGATTTTAATACCAACAGATAGTGGTTTAGACAGAGATAAATACTGGGGGATTGGAATAATTACCTTGTTAGAGAAACTGGATTCATAACAGCATACTCCTATATTCAGCATTAAAAAAATATGCTGAAATGATATTTTTTCTCGGCTCTATTCAAAGCTCTGTACTGCCCCCTGTGGGAGACTACGGGAACTGCATCTCTGAAACAAAGGAACACAGGTGTTGTTAATCTGTTAGATAATAACTACAGTGTCAACGATAGCGGATAACGTTGTTTGTTATGATGATGTTAACCTGTATTATGAGAGATGATGATGGACCTGTAGGACTCTGTACAGGGAATGTGGTGTCATATGAGACATGGAAACGTTACTGGAAAAACCTCTTCCATTAATCAACAGCCCTCTGTACAGAAGGTTCACCAACGTGTGTGTGATTTACCCATTTGCATCCCTTTGGTATTTTAAGCAGAAATTGTGCACCGATATTGCATTTTAAATGCCAGTCATATTAAATGAGCGTGGAACATTTCCACATGGAAAATTAATAAATCAGATTTTAAAAAATAAAAAATAAATAAATAAAAAAAGAATGAATAAAGAATTGCTAAATTGCCAAAATTCAAGCCGTTTGACACGTCCCTCTGTGCACTCTCTGTGACTTCTAGGAACATTTAAACCCACTTCACCTTTCTCCACGTTTTTACCATAGTTTTAAAGCCATTGTTTTTCATTTTCCTGATTTGACAAAGTAATTTCTGAAGATTATTATTCATTTTAATGTGATTTAGTGATTCATTTTAATGTCAACCTTGTTATGTGAACTCAACTCTCGTTTTAAATATGGTGAAAACATTCCATTTTAAATGTTTATCTTTTTAAAGAAACATTGAACATCTAATTGTTAAATCGTCCGGTAAAAACAGGTGAGCTGGTTCTACTGTTTTTGGCCATTTTCTGGTGTTTTTGTGGTGGAAAAGTGAGTGGGTCGAGTATAACAAGTCAACCCTGTTACCCCATAGATAGACATGCTAACACATCAACCCTGTTACCCATGGATAGACATGCTAACACGTCAACCCTGTTACCCCATAGATAGACATGCTAACACGTCAACCCTGTTACCCCATAGATAGACATGCTAACACATCAACCCTGTTACCCCATAGATAGACATGCTAACACATCAACCCTGTTACCCCATAGATAGACATGCTAACACATCAACCCTGTTACCCATGGATAGACATGCTAACACGTCAACCCTGTTACCCCATAGATAGACATGCTAACACGTCAACCCTGTTACCCATAGATAGACATGCTAACACGTCAACCCTGTTACCCATAGATAGACATGCTAACACGTCAATGAAGCTTCCATGTTGAACATAACAAGCTACCATTCCCCCTGTCACCAGGTGATTTATGGCTGAATTACGGTCAACTCTGTCACGGTCAACTCTGTCACGGTCAACTCTGTCACGGTCAACTCTGTCACGGTCATCTCTGAAATACCTCACTCAGCCCCCCCCCCCAAATCTTTATATTTTTTATCCTATTCACAGAGATACATAGAGGTAGTTTTAGTAGTATGGTTTTTCATCAGAGTCATGGGTTTTAAAGACAGGACCGTGAAGCGTATTTAAACCATTATTAGATCTTATGTGATTTTTTTGGGGTGGGAGCTGAGTTGCTCTCTAAACAGCCCTGAATAATGTGTTCTTAAATTCAAATAGTGAGAACATAAACAAAAACATGCCTTTTTGTTTCTTAAATAAATATCAGTGTCAGTCGATATACTGGCCAAAACCTCATCCTAATAAATGTCCTTTAGTTGGAGAAAAAAAAAGAGATCTGCAAATTGATGTCAGAAATCTTTTCATTTTATAGTCCTTTATATTCCTGGCACTGGCCAAAACCCATGGGTGTTAAAATAAAACCCTGAGCAAATAATGCCTTACTATCGCTAATGGAAGCGGAATGTTAAATTATGTAAATGAGTTCTAGAACCCATTAGGAACACGGCCAGTTTTAATAAATTGGGTATCTGTTCTACTTCTTATCAAGCCAGTTGGCACGGTAATGCATGGGAGAGGTACATTTCATTTCATGTTAATTGCTCTTCATAATGTTATTCCTGCCTCTGTGACCTAATGGGAGATACTGTAATATATTATTACAAACTTTGGGAAGCGGTTTTTTGGGGGGTTTTAATTGGCGACAATAATAAAGTATGTTGGGGACATGTCTCTACTAATCTGACAGGCCAATTAGAGGATGGTTTATGTGGGTTCTCACTGTGTGTCGTCGGTGTTGGCCTAAATGGCCTGTCCCATTGACAATTCCCTGTTTTTTTGTGGGATTTTTTTTTTTTTTTTTACAGGTATTTGATTCATATCGATTTAAAAGATATTATCTGCAATGATTTTGTGACAAATTAACCCTTCAAATAAGTTCTGAGTTTGGAAATAAAATGAATGATTGGACTGGTGTATTCTAGTAAACCAGTCAACACGTTAAAGTCTCCTCCTGATGACGGCATGTCTACTGGGCTTCTTGGTCGATAAATATATGCCCCGATGTCGCCCCGGCAGCTGCCCAACGTTCTGCCAACGTCACATCTAAAAAAGGAAGCCCGCCAAGGCTTTCAGGAAACATTTTTGTGATTCGTCAACATCGCCCCCCCTGAGGAGCAATTCTACAGACAACTGAACTGTCTGGGCTGGGAGAGAGAAGATGAGTCCTTAACCCACAGTTTAAGCTGCTTAGTGTGTTAGTAGAAGAATGTAGGAATGTGTCCCAAATGGCACCCTATTCGCCTTTGTAGTGCACTGGGCTCTGGTCAAAAGTAGTGCACTACGAAGGGAATAGGGTGCCCTTTGGGATGTGCCCTCTGAGTGCTTACTCACTCATATATATATATATATGTGTGCTGCTGAAGTGTCATTTAGTCTGCAGATCCTCTTAGCATAAAGAAAGTGTTGATACATACTAAAGACTATTGCAGTGTGGCTCAGTTTGATAATCTGGTGACTGCAGAACAAACCTTCCGCTGGGATTAAACCATAGCACAGCTCTGTAATCTGGCATCCCTCTGGGGTGGACCAGTCCTCTCATTTCCTCAAATTCCTAAAGACCTTGTCCTACCTTGCCTCGGGTCTGTGGAGTTTTGGTGGTGTGGACTTTTCTTGTGGGTTTTGGCACTCGCAGTGATGTCACTGTGTCTTTCCTTGAGGTTTCACAAGAAGAAGGTTGATCGCCTTTCATCTCCTTCTCACTGTTCACTTGATTCAAAATGTTTCTACGTTCGTTTAGAGAAGAAAAAGAGTAGTTAAGCAATCGTGTAGACTGTTCATTTTCAAAAGTATATCACCTCTAATCATGAATCACCTCTTTGGGTATTATTTTCCCCCAAATCTCTGACCTCATGCTCCCTTGATGAGACTGATTTGAGGTAATGCCTCATACGTGAGCTGCTAGAGAGAGAAAGAGAGCGAGTTTCTCTTTGCTGGAAAGTTGCCTTTTTTCAGCACTCTTTGTCCCAGATGTATAACGTCTATTACAGAGCCTGATGTTGATGACGAAATGTTTGAAACCAAAGAAGAAGAATACAAGTGATGCAATTGGTCAACTCTTATTAAAAACCTGGTAAGGATCCGCCCCCTTTTTTTTTCCTCTGAAAAGACACATTCAGGTGTAACTGCCTGTAGCTCAGGCATTAAAGCAAGGATATAGGTAACTCTTATTAATAAACAAATTATTTCACTCAAATCTCTGAACTCATTCTCACGGTTTAGACATCTCACCAGACGCTCTTATCCAGAGCAATTTACAGGAGTGTGTGCATACTGTTTTACATACTGGTCCCCTGTGGGAATGGAATCCACAACCCTGGCGTTGCAAGAGCCCTGCTCTACCAACTGAGTCACACAGAACTCCTGTTGCTAGATGAAGTTTTAGAGACAACTAGAAAGAGAGAGAGAGAGAGAGAGAGAGAGAGAGAGAGAAATAGAGAGAGAGAGAGAAATGGAGAAAGGAAGAGCGAGACAGAGGGAGGAAGATAGAGACGTAAAGAGTTTATTTTTGTTGGAAAGTTGTCTTTGCGTCTGCCTGCCTGTCTGTCTGTCTGCCTGTCTGTCTGTCTGTCTGTCTGTCTGTCTGTCTGTCTGTCTGTCTGTCTGTCTGTCTGTCTGTCTGTCTGTCTGTCTGTCTGTCTGTCTGTCTGTCTGTCTGCCTGTCTGTCTGTCTGTCTGTCTGTCTGTCTGTCTGTCTGTCTGTCTGTCTGTCTGTCTGTCTGTCTGTCTGTCTGTCTGTCTGTCTGTCTGTCTGAGCCCCAGATGTATAAAGCCTAGTTCACAGCCTGCCTGATGTTGAGACTTGGCTAGCTCTATAAAGACCTATTGATTTCATGATCCTTGGGCAAAGTAAAACGTCTGCTCTTCGTTGAGGAATTAGAGCTGCACAAATCTGCACATACATTCTGTCTCTCTGTCTCCTCTTCAATCACCAGGAGACAGATACCTTGGAGCTGTTTAACGTTCATTTTCATGAACTCTCTGGTGACTTAGAGAAGGAAAAGAACAGGGGAAAAGTTATTTCAAAAAGTCTGTTGTCAAGTAAGTTCGAGGGAGACAAAGTCCGGAGTAGAGTTTCACCCCACTGACATTAGGTAGAGATGTTTGTCGTTTGTAAGAAACGTCTGCTTCAGTGCTGCGATATGTTCTGCATTACTTTTTTCACTCTGGTTTTTTCTATATATGGCAGAACGTGTTAAATTGATCCTAGAAAGGTTGGTTATCCTTTCAGACAGTAGTCTTGAAATGTGTTAAATTGATCCTAGAAAGGTTTGTTATCCTTTCAGACAGTAGTCTTGAAATGTGTTAAATTGATCCTAGAAAGGTTTGTTATCCTTTCAGACAGTAGTTTTGAAAGTAACGCTCGCGAGCCAAAAAGGATCCCCCTCGTTTTGCCCCCTCGTTTAGCCCCCTCGTCTAGCCCCCTCGTTTAGCCTCCTCGTTTAGCCTCCTCATTTAGCCTCCTCGTTTAGCCTCCTCGTTTAGCCCCCTCGTTTAGCCCCCTCGTTTAGCCCCCTAGTTTAGCCCCCTCGTTTAGCCCCCTCGTTTAGCCTCCTCGTTTAGCCCCCTCGTTTAGCCCCCTCGTTTAGCCTCCTCGTTTAGCCCCCTCGTTTAGCCCCCTCGTTTAGCCTCCTCGTTTAGCCCCCTCGTTTAGCCTGCTCGTTTAGCCCCCTCGTTTAGCTCCCTCGTTTAGCCCCCTTGTCTAGCCCCCTAGTTTAGCCCCCTCGTTTAGCCCCCTCGTTTAGCTCCCTAGTTTAGCCCCCTAGTTTAGCCCCCTCGTCTAGCCTCCTCGTTTAGCCCCCTCGTTTAGCCCCAGATGGAATTGGACCCACTGGTAATTGATTGTAAATGGAAATGATTTTGACCACTATTGTTTTTGATGAGCTGACAGTGTGACGCAGCCGGTTTAACGGCTCCTCCGTTACGTGGTTAATTGTGGCTCCTCCGTTACGTGGTTAATTGTGGCTCCTCCGTTACGTGGTTAATTGTGGCTCCTCCGTTACGTGGTTAATTGTGGCTCCTCCGTTACGTTGTTAATTGTGGCTCCTCCGTTACGTTGTTAATTGTGGCTCCTTCGTTACGTGGTTAATTGTGGCTCCTCCGTTACGTGGTTAATTGTGGCTCCTCCGTTACGTGGTAGATTGTGGTTAGTGATCGGTGGACCTCTCAGAGTACTGACTTCCATACTAATTAACTAATCATTGGCTACTAAATGATGCAACCTGGGATAATTGAATCAGTCAGTGTAGAAACAATGACAGGAAGTAGCGGGGATATAATGTTGAAGCACCGTAGAAACAGAGTTTAATATATATAAATATATATAATGACATTTTGTCCAAATGTGATGTTTGAACATCACAATAAAGAGAAAGATCTTTGTCACTACACAGGAAGTAGAAGACGGTATAATCAACAAGCGGCTAATGCTACTAATGCTACTAA